>NW_020954591.1:34100185-34226717 GCF_900497805.2 Vombatus ursinus | reverse complement strand
CCCTCCCCCCCCCCCCCACCAGATCTTTGGTGAATGTTTTCAGCTCCTCCTAATGAGGTAAGTTTTCTCTCTGGCCGGGAGGTTTTCTAAATGTTTTCCAACAGCATGTGTGAATGTCTCTGGTTCAGAAGAGTTTCAGGTTCTCAGCCACACCCCAGAGGGTGAGATGTGATGGACTGTCTCAATTCAGAGTTCAAATGTAGCCCTTTTGGAACCGGGAGGTGGGGGTGGGGAATGAGTAGTAGGGGGAGAGGGAATATGGTTCTCAGTCATCCCCCGCCCCAGCCTCTGTAGCCAGGAAGGTCACTCACTCTATATGAGGGCAGAATCCCCCAACAGCACCATTGGCCAGGCTGCCTCCCCTTCTTACCCACCCCCAACACACACATACATACACGCACACACCCAGCTAGCTCTTTGAAAACTTCTAATTTACTAGCTGCCTTTCTTATTGGAAGAATATTTTTAGGTCAAAGTGTTGACAAGTTTGTCATTTGCAGACTCTGCCAACACAGCCCGCCCCACCCCCACCTTAGTTATTTGGTATTTTTCCTCTCCTGTCTTTCAAAGAAAGAAAAAAAAGTGAGCTGTGCAGGCAAGAAGTCTTATCCAAGGTGTCTGGCCGTGGCTCAACACTCCAGGAAAGAGAGATTTATGTTCCTGTTCTCTGGCTCTGTTTTGCCTTAGCTCACTTAAAACAACTGGGTAAATGAGTTCACTTTATCCATCAGAATGGAAAGGGGGCCCTGCACACTCCTGAGATCTGGGGGGACGGTGCAATTTTCATGTCTGCGTCACTTACCCTGAGATAAGCCTATATTATGTCTGTCTGAGATCATTAAACCAGAGGGTGGGGGTGGAGGTGGGGGCTGAATGACTCGATTCAAGTATGCCATTTCATGGTTGGGTGGTTGGGTCCATTTTAGAGAGTGTCATGCTTTAGGGTACTGTCTCAGTATGAGCACCAATGGACTTTGATGACTTCTGACTTGGAGGGACTCAGCTGTATTTCTGAGTCAGGAATGTGGTTTATTTCTCCACAGGGGCCCTTGGTACACCTTGATACATCTTGCACACTAGTAGATGTTTAGTAAATGTTGGTTAACGATGTGAAAATGAAACCAAAATGGCTCTCAGAACTAAGGTCAAAAAGCTCTTCTGTCCCATTAACAGTGAGATGCAACAAGGTGGAATGGAAAGGACACTAGTAAAATCAATCAATCAGTGAAAATATCTAAATTCAAGTTCCAGTCAGTAAATTGATCATGGGCAAGTTTGTACCTCTCAAAGCCTCAGTTTACTTATCTGTAAAGTAGGAATCATAATACTTGCTCTAGCAAAACCCTCATAGGGTTGTGGCAATGTAAGAGCATTATGTAGATGTAAGCCTATTATTATTAACAAGTTACCATCAGTTATTTGGATGTGGATTATCTACACAATAGATTGTGTGATAAATATTTAATCCCATCCTTGTTCTCTTGACACTTACCCCAACCCTCCTCTTTCCAGGCCCAAAGCCATTCCTTATAAAGGATAGGGCCAGAAAATAGAAATCATATTTAATAAAGAAGGTCATTCTAGGGTCCAGAAGATTATGCCAAGAGAACACAGGTTCTAGTAGTTCTATCACAATGGAAAGGTTTTGAGCATAGTCTCAGCAATAGGCTATGCCTGGTGCTTGAAGGCTAGCTAAATTCAGAGAAGGTTATTTTCCCTTTGGCATTCAGTCTTCCCTGGACCTATTTGGTTTACTAGTAGCTGACCGCTTTCACTCTGGACATGCTTCCTTTTCCTGCCCATTTCTGGAAACTTCATGCCCCATGTTTGTATAGTCAAATCTCACTCCCTTAGGCAAGTGCTAGCCTCTCTATACTTATGACGTCAGAGATGGTAAACCAACCAGATGTGCCTGAGAGAAAATGCATTCCCTGCCTATAATACTCATGGCCCTCACCTGCCTCAGGATGTGGAGGAGATGGGAACCCAGCCGTCTCCCACATCAACTAGTCGGAACGATGAAGAACTGACAAAGCCAGGCGTGCCAAGGCCGACGGAAGCTTCTCTGGTGCTCGTTGTTGTTCAGTCATGTCTAACTCTTCGGGACCCCATCTGGGGTTTTCTTAGCAAAGATACTGGAGTGCTTTGCCATTTCCTTCTCCAGCTCATTTTTCAGAAGAGGAAACTGAAGCAAACAGGTTAAGTGACTTGCCTAGGGTCATACAAGCTAGTAAATATCTGAGCCAGATTTGAACTCAGGACGATAATTACAAAATCTCAGAATCATCAAGTCATAGGAACATAGATCTGGATCTGTAAAAGGATCACAGAGGTCATCTAGTCCAACTTTTTTTTCCTTTTACAGACGAGGAAAACCAAAGAAGACTAAGTAATTTGCCCAACGTCACATGAGTAGTGAGCATCAGAGTCAGGATTGGAACCCAGAGCCAGTGCTCTTTCTGCTGTATTACAATGAATCAGAAGGGACTTTAGGGTCATCTGGCCCGAGCTATACCTAGACAAGGATCCATACTATGACATCCCCAATAAGTGGGCCTCTATTCTGTGCTTGAAGACCTGGAGGGAGAAGGGGAGGCAGGAAGAAGAGATCCACTTCCTTTCATCAAGCCAACGTCCTGGGAGGCCAAACCAAACACGTCTAGCATCTACTCTGTAAGAGGGTTCTACAAAAAACTTGAAGGCACCTTTTGCCAAGTCCTCTCTGCTCTAACTTAAATATCTCCACTTTCATCAAAGATCTTCATACGGCACAATATTGGGCCCTTCTCTAGCTGTATGCTCTCTAGTTTATCAGTGTCCTTCCTAAAATGAGGTGGTGCTGTGTGACCCTGGGCAAGTCACCTAACCCCAATTGCCTAAAAAAAAAAAATGAGGTGGTGTAGTGCACTGAACAAGAGCACTAGGCCTGGAGACAGGAAGTCCTGAGTTCAATTCAGCTTCAGATGCTTACTAGCTGTCTGACCCTGGGCAAGTCACTTAACCTCCGTTGGCTTCAGTCTCCTAATAATAGCCCCTGGGGCATCGAGGTGGCACAATGGACAGAGTGCCAGCCCTCAAACACTTACTAGCTGTGTGACCCTGGGAAAATCATTTCACCCTATTTGCCTCAGTTTCCTCATCTATAAAATGAGCTGGAGATGAAAATGGCAAACCACTTAAGTATCTTTGCCAAGAAAACCCCAAATGGGGTCACAAAGAGTTGGACACAACAACAACAACAACAAATCACACCTACTTTCCAGCGTTGTTGCAAGGATCAAATGAGATAATATTTGTAAAAGCACTGAGCACAGTGCCTAGCACATAGCAAATGCTACATAAATTTAAGTTACTATTATTAGAGGCTGCCTGACTAGGGCAAAGTAGAGTCATCCCTCATCATTAAGCCTATGATCAGTTCTTTTGGTTGCCCTATCATACTGGTGACTTACTGAGCTGGCAGTCCGACAAAAGCCCCCAAAGCATCTTCAGAGCATTTTGCTGTCCAATCATGTTTCACACACCTTATGTTTGTGAAGTTGATTTTATGAACAGGTGTATAAGAATTTCTATTTTGCCCTATTTCTTTTCATCTTTACAATATATACAATGACTATAATTATGTAATCCAAAACATCACCAAAAGGCAACTGTACCCTCTCCTGTGCTCAGCTTAGTATCTCTTTCCCTGACCTTTCACAAGGCTGTTCAGGGAGAGATGAGTGATGCCAGAAGATGAATGGAGAGAGAGAGAGAGGATAGATGATAGATTAAATTGAAGGTTGATAGATTAGATAGATGTTAGATAGGTAAATAGATACATAGATAATAGAATTTATGAAACCCTTACCCTGTCCTCAAGGAGCTTATATTCTAATGAAGGAGTACAGTACATAAAAGGGAGCAAGCAAAAGTGTGAGAATACCCTCAAGGGTGTGGAAAAGGTCCAAAAAGGAGTCCAGAGAGTCATGGGCTGAACTATATTTGGAGTAAGTATGGCTTCATGGGTGCTTCCTAAAATGGAAGTCCAGGGAGAACTCGCCACAGGAGGAGACTGTGGGCATTGTCATCGTGAAGATGGCTACTGGCGCCAGTGTAAGCTAACTTTCCCCCTTCCCCTCTCCAAAGCTTACCTCCTACTGGCTCATTCCAACATACACATAGCTAGACCCAGAGAACATGAAGAACATTTAGCCCCCACATACCCAACCCTATCTTAAAACCACCCTTTCTCCAAACCCATGATAAACTCTCGATAATCTGGATTAATGAATTTAAGATGTTTTATGCCCCCCCCCACTCTGAATCAGGACAGTATGCTTCCTGAACACGGACGCATGAGGCAACAGAGAAAAAAGCCCAGAACTTCAAAGAGGCCTGTTTGAATCCTGGCTCCAACACTTGGTAGCTATGTTACTCTAAGCAAGTCATTGACTCTTTCTGAGCTTCAGTTTTTTGTTTGGAAAATAAGGATGAAGGACAAGATGCTCTCTCAGACTCTACTTTCAGCTCCAAAATCCTATAATTTTAGGCTAAGTGTTATTAAAAGACAAATTTCCCCGACCCCAGTCTCTGCCTTTTAAAAAATTTACTCAGCAACCTATTTGCTCTCACTGTTCCTTTTATTATTGCCAACAGCCACCTCTCTCTGTGCTCAGGAATAGCCAAGGATGCCCTCAGACATTTTCTCAACTTCCTGACCCCGGGTAAGGACTACCCCACCCCTCACACCTCACCTCTCACCTTCTGGCCTATGAACAATCCTCTCTTTGAACAGGCTCTCTCTAGGCCTTGCTGACAGCCCACATCATATGAAGCTAATCAGAAGGAACATGGTGTAGGAGGAATGATAAACTGTGTTTCTCATTTCAATAAAGTTTGTGCTGAACATTGGAAACAGCTGTGGGCCAGGGCAGCTGAGCACACAAGAGCTTTTTGGGGGGGCTGGCTGATGATTCATTGGAATGTCTAGAGGCCCTGTGAGGTCTCATTCAAGGGTATTTTGCCCTTCAGAGAATAATTAAGTGCATCTTATCCTTCTACTAGAGAGTAAGCTACTTGAGGGCAAGGACTAGGAACATCCCCTTGCCCTATCTGTAAGGAGTTAGCACTAGATAAGTGAGAAAGGTGATTTCATTTATTTGTGACTTGCAAGAGCTGTCATCTCTGAGAGCTGGATGTAGGTCCTGGAAGCCACGTATTACTTGGGTTGAAAGAGATATCCTGTAAGGACTGTAATTTTGTTATTTACAGACTGAGTGTTGCCTGCCAGTTCCATTCAGTTCAATTCAGATTAATCCAGTGAATACTTATGTTTGTAGTACTGCAGGGAATAAAATAAAATGAACAAGATAAAATCCCTGCCCCCAAGAAGCTTATAATCTATGTGGGAATATATTTCCTAGACACAAAAGCAAAGTTAGCTATATTAAGAGCACCTAGAATGAGGGAAATGAGAGTACCCACCATATTCTGACCTGGTCAGACTATATTTGGATACTGAGTTCAGGTCTGGGCACAACAGTTTAAGGAGGATGTTAATAAGTCAGAGAGCACCCAGGAAAAGAGAGACCAAGATGTGAGGAGACTGGAGACCATGGCATCAAAGACAAGTTAAAGAAACTGCAGATGTTTAGCCTAGGAGAAGACTTAACAGGGACATGAAAGGTATCGTCAAGTATTTAAAGAGCTATGAAGAAGAAGGGTTATGCTTTTTCTACTTGGTCCTAGAGGGTGGAGCAAAGAACAATGGGTGAAAGTTGTGTGTAAGTAGCCCTTGAACTGAACCTTCAAGGAGAGGGAAAAAGATCATCAGGCATAGATTAAGAAAGAAAGAAGTCTGTTACCGGCATGGGGGAAGGAATATTCTGGTAAATTTAGGCTTGATGAAAGGAAAAGTTTCTTGAAAGTTAGAACAGTCCAAAAATAGAATGAATTACCTGAACTGGTCTTAGACTCCCTTTCATTAAAGGTCTTCAAGCAAAGTCTGGATAACTATCTGTTGGGTATTTTGTAGAAGGTATAGATTGCACCAGACAGCCTTCGAAGTCCCTTTCAACCCCAAAATTCTGTAAAATACCTTTATTATAAAGGGAGGAACTATGGTGGTGGACAGAGTGGGAACTCTTGAGGAGACCAAGGATAGAAGAAGGGATTGGTGAGGTCTGGGAGTTGTCCCAGGGCAGCAACACCACTAGGGCAGCAACAGTCTCCATCACAATATATAGTTCCCTTCTTTAGACCAAGAGAGATGACTTCTAAATGGTTGCTGTGACTGTGTTTTTATTGTAGAAACTTGTTCCAGGTCTCCAGACAGCAGAGGGGAAGCCAGTCAGAGGAATGGGCAAATCCTACCTCAACCCATCTTTCTTCCACTTACTTGTGTGTGTGTGTGTGTGTTTAATGTATTCTGCTAAAGAATACATTCACAAGGTGTAATATTATTTCTCATAAACACGTGTTTGCAGCTTGAGGGTGCAACAGAGCCACTCAGGGGAGAGGGATCTTTCTTAGCCAGGACTGGGAGTTCAACCCTCAGCCCATTGTTAAGAGTTTCTGCTCTCAGGCAGATTTCATAAAAACCTGGAAGGACTCACATGAACTAATTCTGAGTGAAGTGAACACAACCAGGAGAACATCGTACACAGTAACAGCAACATTGTATGATGATCAGTTATGATAGACTTAGCTCTTCTCAGCAATACAATGATCCAAGACAATTTCACATCTAGAGAAGTGCTATCCACATCTAGAGAAACAACTATAAAGTCTGAATGCGGATTGAAACATAGTATTTTCACCGGGGTTTTTTTTGTTTGTTTTTTGTTTTTTCTTTCTCGTGGTTTTTCTTTTTTGTTCTGATTCTTCTTTCACAACGTGACTAATGTGGAAATATTATTAATATGATTATGCATATATAACCCATATCAGATTGCTTGCTGTCTGGGGAGGGAGACAAATTTTGAACTAAAAATCTTGTAAAAGTGAATGTTGAAAACTATCTTTACATGTAATTAGAAAAAAGTAATGTACTCTTAAGTGGCGGGGAGGAAAGAGTTCCTTTTCTCTAACCAGAAGCAAAAGCAGGTACCATTTCATCACTATCTTGCTAAGTGCAGAATTACAATGAACATGGGCCATATTTTACAAATTTGTCTCATCAACAGGAGCTAAGTTTATATACATGTATTATTATATACAGTATCCATGTAAAATAAATAAAATGTGACTTTGGGGAGAAAGTCACTTAGCAGCTGGAGAATCAGGAAAGGTCATACTTAAGCTGAACCATGAATGAAACTAGGATTCTACGAGGTGGAAATGAGGGGGACTAGAAATGAGGGGGCACGTATGTACTTCAAGAAGGACTACCTTTACAAAGGCAAAGACATGGGCAATGGAATGCGATGTAGGAGGAGCCAGTTTGGCTGGATTGGAGTGTGTGTGTGCAGGGAAGAAACATGTAATAAGGATGAAAGACAAGTTGGGGCTAAGATTTTGAAGGGTTTTATATGCCCAACATAAGAGTTTATATTTATTCTCTTTCTATTTATTCCATATTTATATATATATATTGTTGTCTTCCCATTAGAATGTACTCTCCTCTTAGTAAGGATTGTTTCTTTCATTGCATTTTGCATCACTGGGACCCAGCACAGTACTTAGCATGTGACAGGTAGCACAATTAATACTTGTCAACTGATTCAATACTTCCATAATTGTGATCTCATCATTGTAGGTACTGTCTCCCTTTGAAATCTATATACATCTTCTGTCTTGTCTAATTTTTGTCCCTATCTTCCTTAAAATGCTCTACAGTCATTCACCCAAAGTGCTATGGACTGTCCTCTATATTTCTTGACATTTTAGAGTACCAAAGCTGTCCATCAGTTATCCCATTCCCACAACACATGACTGCCCCACTTCTTTTTCTGATCATATACATCTCTGAGTCATATACCACTTCTCATATATGTCTTTTTTCAGTATTTTTTTATAATTACAGGTAAAAATTTTTAACATTTGCTTTTTAAAATTTTGAGTTCCAAATTCTCTCCCTCCGTTCTTTTCTTCTCCCCTCACTAAGACAGCAAGCAATTTAATATAGGTTATACATGTGCAATCATACAAAATACATTTCCATATTGGTCATGTTGTGAAGGAAAACATAGACAAAAACAAAAGAAAAAACTGAATATATGCTTCAATCTACATTCAGACTCCACCATTTCTTTCTCTGGAGGGTGATAGTATTTTTTATCATGAGTTCTTTGGAATTGTCATAGATCATTGTGTTGCTGAGAACAGCTAAGCCAATAATAGTTGATCATTTTACAATATCGCTGTTACTGTGTACAATGTTCTCCTGGTTCTGTTTACTTCAGTTTGTATCACTTCATACAAATCTTCCCAGGTTTTTTCTGAAATCATCCCCTTCATCATTTCTTACAAGCATAATAGTATTCCATCACAATCGTATACTACAACTTGTTCAGCCATTCCCCAATTGATGGACATTCCCTTAGTTTCCAGTTCTTTGCCACCACAAAAAGAACTGCTATAAATATTTTTTGTACAGATAGGTCCTTTTCTTTTATTTTTTTATCTCTTTGGGACACAGACCTAGTAGTGGTATTGCTGGATCAAAGGGTATGCACAGATTTATAGCCTTTTGAGCATAGTTCTAAATTGCTCTCCAGAATGGGAAAATTCATAACTCCACCAATCTTGCATTAGTGTCCCAATTTTCCCACATCCCCTCTAACATCTATCATTTTCCTTTTCTGTCATATTAAATAATATGATAAATGTGAAGTGGTACCTCAGAGTTGTTTTAATTTGTATTTCTCTAATCAATAGTGATTTAGAGCATTTTTCATATAACTGTAGATACCTTTGATTTCTTCATCTGAAAACTGCCTATTGATATCCTTTGAACATTTATCAATTGAGGAATGACTTGTATTCTTATAAATTTGATTCAGTTCTCTATGTATTTGAGAATTAAGGCCTTTATCAGAGAATTTTCCTGTAAAAAAATTCCCAGTTTTCTACTTCTAATCCTGGCTGCATTGGTTTTGTTTGTGCAAAACCTTTTTAATTTAATGTAATAAAAATTATCCATTTTATATCTTGCAATGCTCTCTATATCTTTTTTGGTCATAAATTCTTCCCTTCTCCATAGATCTGACAGATAAACTATTCCAAGCTCCCCTAACTTGCCTATGGTATCACCTTTTATGTCTAAATCATGTACCCATTTTGACTTTATCTTGGTATATAAGGTGAGATGTTGTTCTACACCTATTTCTGCCAAACTGCTTTCCAGTTTCCCCAGCAGTTTTTGTCAAATAATGAGTTCTTGTCCTAAAAGCTTGGATCTTGGAGTTTATCAAACACTAGATTACTATGATCATTTACTACTGTGTTTTGTGTATCTAATCTATTCACTAATATACCTGTATAAGTCTTCATGTGTAATCTGCAGCCTATTCATTCTCATCCTGGGCCTCTCCATTGACTTTTGGGTTACCTGCAACTTTAACTCTTTGGAGGCTAATATTCGAAGGCTCTTAGCCATATAGCATCATCAGAAAAAATGTTGACATCTAGATGACCTCTACTGGAAGCCCTGGGACACCTCTGTCCCTATGACTGAAGAGGATAGACAGTAGATATCAGAGAGCTCCTCCCAGATCCTACATTTAAGGAGGGGGCCCAGTGTAACCACCTCATCATCTCCCATCAGGATGCAGATCTTCTTCGTGTCACTAGATCTGGTATTCCTCCCTCTTAGTTTCTTTTTATGCATCGTCTTCTCTTTAGATTTTATTCCTTGAGAGCAGGGACTATCTTTTGCTTTCTTTATATCCTCAGTGCTTAGCATAGTGCCTGGCACTCAATAGATGTTTATTGACTGACTGATGATAAGGAAATCTCTCTATTTGGACTCTACTGGAAGTCCTCCATGTCAGAGGTAAATAACTTTAGTCAATTGACATTTTATGCCTAATTTTAATGCCTTATTTAATATTAATAAAGGGTTGGACAAAATTATTTTTGTAGTGCTATCTTTCATAAAATCCTTGGTAGAGAGAAGCTTTTAAGGTATCATTCTACTTCACCAAATCAAATGAATTTTTTATGATATTTTTGCAAAAAAAAATAATAATCACAGTAGGATCTTGTATTCTCATGTTTCAGTCAGTTTTGTGACTATAAAAAATGTTATCTCTATAAAATATCATTTGTAACAAGCCTACCTTCATCAAGGTACTAAGTAAATTATTCTCACAAAGACTGAGTAGAGATGGGAAAGAGGAACATGCATCTGTATCCTCTTCTCTTTCATGGATCTTGAGAATCGGGCCCTCAAAGGCCTCAGAGCTGTTTCATGTGCAGCACAGACTTCCACTGTGTACGTAGCTGGTCAGAAGCAGCTGTTGTTCTCACCTTTTTTTCTTTCTGTGGGATTTCGACTTCCTCAGGAACACACTGGGGACTGTAATATTAGATTCCATATGTGGTGTCTCCACAGTCATTGATGGGGAAAAGAATTTGTCATAGAAATCCTGACAGATCTTTTTTTTCCATTTTCCATTAGTTTTGCTGCCTTTCCAACTCCATCCTTAAATGCCCTCAGGATGAATGGATTCAGTTGGACCTCTTGCCAAACTTTCTGGTTTTTTCCTCCAGGGCTTTTCACAGTTTTATGGGGTGATATTGCTCATAATCTTCCACCATCCTCATCTGTAAGTTTTTAATCACAACATAAATAAATAACGCCACAAGAACTTTCCACTTGTTGAAGGAAACACCCCATAACTTTGAGGGAAAGGACTGTGATGTACACATCTCGGCCTTCCCTGAAGTGTCTACAACCAACAAAGAACACAATTAGGGCTCGGTAAACATGCTCCATAGTAATAGTGGGTAGAGAGCATACCCCGCGTCAGATTCTCACTAGCTATGTGACCCTAGGCAAGTCACTTAATCTCTCTAAGCCTCAGTTTCCTTTTCTGTAAAATAAATAAGTTGGGCTCAACTTCTGAGGTGCCTTCAACTCTAAATCTATGAGCTACCTTAGTCTCTAGTGGCAGAGTCAGACTGTCCTTGGAGAAGAGAGAGACAAAGCAAGAACCCCTACTTCTCACCCCCAAGGATTAAAGGCCTGAAGACCTTCATTCCAAGCAATCACCAATCCAATCACTAAGCATTTACTGAGAACCTACTAAATGCTCAGCACCATCAGCTTGTGCATCAGCAAACCTTTAGCTGCCTGGAGAACAGAATAAGAAATCAGAATAAAAGAATGAAGAAAGGCTTTTTCACTCCCCCTCTTCTCTCCCAACCAGGTGGGTAATAATTTGAGGTAATGAGTAATTGAATCATTTTAAAATGAGCTGTGGAGCCCCAGGGCAGGGATTTCTGGGGAAGGGGACCTGGTGCCTGTTTACCTTGGCTGTCCTACAGAACTCTCCCTTCAACTCCCACCCCCATCTTTATTTAGTTGCTGGTTGCCAAGGAGATGGCTGACAATTTCCATTTTCCAAGTCTCTCTCTTGGAAATCTACCAAGACCCTTTGGAAACTCCCCACTCCTCCCTGTTCCCCAGGCCAAAGAACTTGGGGATGCTGGCCAAGCAGGGGTGGCTACAGTTTCCCTAGCCCTCAGGCAGAAAGGAAGAGGAAGGGAGAGTCATACAGAGAGTGACTTAGAGAACTCTACTTAATCTAGTAAACACAAAATGCCCCTCCTAAACCCTTCCCTATTTTTGTAGTTGAGGAAAGTGAGGCCGAGATAGGTACAATGATGTACCTAAGGCCACACAAATAGTTTGTGGATTCCCTACCGGCCCAGTCCTTTCCCCCAAACCTACCTCCCTTTCTGATATCCCTATTTCTAATAATGACACCTCCATTTTCCAACCTCCATTCCTTCCTGCAGCCCACCCCCAAGCCTGGAATGTAATCTCTCTCCACATCTCCACCTGTTGAAATATTTCTCTTCCTTTAACAGCTCAGATGTCATCTTCTCCATGAAATCTTTTTGCATCTCCCCAACTGAAAGTGATTTTTCTCTCCCCAGATTCCACATTGACTTGTCTAGTTCTCTCCTTTACATTTATCGCATTTTGCTTGTTTTAACATATTTATCACTATCCATTTCACCTAGGCAGTCAGTGTGGTGT
The DNA here is from genome assembly GCF_900497805.2 of Vombatus ursinus. Classification (NCBI taxonomy): domain Eukaryota; kingdom Metazoa; phylum Chordata; class Mammalia; order Diprotodontia; family Vombatidae; genus Vombatus; species Vombatus ursinus. Next base: position 34,214,527 of record NW_020954591.1, on the reverse strand, counting down.
AGTGGGTAGGGCACTGGATGGAGAGTTAGAAGACCTGGACTCACCAGGTCTTCCCACCTCTGACATTTACTTGCTATGTGGCCTTGGGCAAATCACTGAGCTTCTTTATGCCTCAGTTTCCTCATCACTAAAATCAGGGGGTTGGGCCAGATGGACTCTAAGGTCACTTTCAATTCTAAGTCTATGATGCTGTGACCTTGAAGAAGGAGACTGTTGTTTTTCTTCTTTCTAGCCTAAGCATTTAGCACAGAGCCTTGCATTTGGTAGATCACTTAATAAACATGGGACGTAATGTGCTTTCTAATAGGAAACAGGTGACATGGGCATCAGTTGTTAGCACTAATTAAGAGCAGACGGGCTGGATACGTAGATCTGGGCATCATCTATGTTGATCTGTTTCAGTCATGGCCAACTCTTCTTGACCCCATTTGGGGTTTTCTTGACAAAGGTACTGGAGTGGTTTGTCATTCCCTTCTCTAGCTCATTTTACAGGTGAGGAAACAGGCAAACGGAGTGAAGTGACTTGGCCAGGGTCATAAAGCTAGTAAGTGTCTGAGGCCAGATTTAAATTCAGAAAGATGAGTCTTCCTGACTCCAGGTCCAGCACTCTATCCATTGTGCCACCTAGCTGCCCCTCATTTATATAGAGATAATAATTGAACCTATGAGCACTGATGATAAATCACCAAGTGAGAGATTAGAGAAGAAAAAAAAGGAAGAAAGCCCAAGGCAGAGCCTGGGGGGGACCTCCATGGTTAATAGATGTGACATTGATGAAGATCCAGCGAAGGAAACTGAGGAGCAGTCAGAATAGGAGGAGAACCAGGAAAGAGCAGTGTCATGAAAAAAACCTAGAAAGGAGAAAATATCCAGGAAGAAAAGGGGGTAAACAGAGTCAAATGATGCAGAAAAGTCAAGAAGATTGAGGTCTAAGAAAAAGTCACTATATCTAGCAACTTTGAGGTCATCAACAGCTTTGTGGAGGGCAGTTTTATTTGAGTGATGCAGTCAGAAGATAGCTTGCAAAGGTCTGAGGAGTGAGAGGAAAGGAAACAGAGGCACTGGGTATAGATCAGCACTTTTTAAATTGTGGGTTGTGACCCCATATGGGGTCATGAAAAATTTGGCAACAGTAAAAGGTCTCTGAACACGCAACAACCAAAAATTAATTCAAAACCAAACACATACCGCATCCAAAGTATTTCTGGCAGTGCTTGCCCATGTTTCATCACACAATTTCACTGCAGCCTTGGTTCTGAACACAAAGCATGTGCCCTCAGGCCACACAACACCACCAAATACTGCCAAAATGCAAAAAGGGATTGCCAGTGGAAAAAGTTTAAGAAGCCCTGGTATCGATAACTTTCTCAAAGAGTTTAGGCTAGAAGGGGAGGAGAGGTATAGGATGGCAACTAGCACCGATGGTCAGATCAACTGGGTTTTTGGTTTGTTTTTGTTTTGTTTTTAAGAATGAGGAGCCATGGGTATGTTTGAGGCAACAGGGAAGAAGAGGAAGGGAAGGAGCATTGGACAAATGGCCTCAGTTTTTCCAGTGAAGTATGAGTTAAGGTCCTCAGCAGAGAGAATGGGAGGCTTGAGAAGAGATGAGAACATTTTGAACAGCCAATGTAGAGACCAGGATTTCAGATCCATTAGGAAGTAGTATAATAATTGCCTTGCTGCAGTGAAGGCCTAGTAAAAGTTTATAATCAGAAAAAGGAATTTCAAAGTTCATATAGATGGAAGTAGATCACTTGTGGATGATGGCAAGATTCAGGGTATGACGATTTCTGTGTATAATTGAGATAGAGTGGAAGAGTCGATCACAGAAAGTGAGTAGATTGAGTAACTTGAAAGTTAAGACATTTGAGGGAGCATCAAGCAAGATCTAGCAAGGGGCAGACATAATGGAAAGACTTAGCCAAGCACTGAACCCATTGAGGAAGGAAGGGGAATATTCTGGGAGGTCAATAGATGATGACCAACAGTAGCTAGATTGAGTGAGAAATTTGGACCTCAAAAGAGTAAGAGCTGCTGAGTGATGATGGTAGAGAAAAAGTCTGAAGATGACAATAAGAAACAAGGAATAGTTCAACTTCTCCACCTCAACCAGTGACTTGGGGATTGGGGGAAGTACGAGAGAAAGTGTAGCCAATAGTAGAAAGGTTCTTGGGAAAAGCAGCGTCTATCAGGCAGGAGCCAAATATGTCAGTTTAGTTGATGGAAGAAATAAGAAAGGGGGCAGCTAGGTGGCACAGTGGATAGAGTACCAGCCCTGGAGTCAGGAGGACCTGAGTTCAAATCCAGTCTCAGACACATAACACTCACTAGCCATGTGATTCTGAGCAAGTCACTTAACCCCAATTGCCTCAACAACAAAAAAGAAAGAAAGAAAGAAAAAGAAAAAAAAATAAATAAGAAAGGAAGAGTTTTAAGATGAAATGAAGTTTTTAAATTGTGGAGTAAACATTCCAAAGGGCACAGTGTTTGGAACAGGGCATTGTTCAAGGAGCAGGGTTGAGAGGGATAGGAATAAGGGAGCAAGCAGTTATGGATATGGAATAGTGTTTATACATCAACACAGAGAGGCCCAGAATCACTGGCATGTGGAAAATATAAGAGGGTAGCAGTATGCTAACCATTGAGGAATGAGTCCAAGCAGAGTACTACTGATTAGAAAAAGAGATTCGAGAATAGAGGTGGGTGAACAGACTATTCAAGTTACTCCCTCAGAGTTCGGTTGGAGAAGTCCCTGGGATTTAAGACAGAAGCCAGTTAGTTGGTATGTGGTTTAGGTATTGCCCCACCCAATCATCATCCTGCCTAATATGGACTCCCATTTATCCAGTGTCCCCCAAGCCTCTCCACCTCCACCACTATCCACCTGTTATGACACAACTATATAAAAGTACCAATCCATAGCTACTTGCATAGTACTGTTTTTTGAGAAGAATCCAAGAGTAGAAGATACTGTTACAGTAGCAGGGAGAGGGTCTAGAGACAAAATAGATACACCTGGGGTGACAGGTAGAGTACCCATTCTTATTCCTTTTGACCTCGAGAGACAGCACGAGGTAATGGAAAGAACAATGAACTTGGAGTCAGAAACCATTGTTTGAGTCCTTCCCCAACACTTACTAAGACTTGAGTTCAACTCCAGACTGTGCTAATATTTAGTACCTGTGTGACCTTGGGTAATCATTTCTCTAAGCCCTAATTTGTTTATCTGAAAAGTGAAAGGAATACTTGTTTGCATGACCCAAGTACTTTATTTTTTAAATTTATACGGACTGAGTCTGAGTCCAGTCTTTGGGACTTAAAATACCACTCTCTTTGGATCATTATTTCTTTACTCAGAGCTTACTCTAGAAAAATATCCTAATATAGCTCATATTTGATATCTGTTGTTGTTTGTCCTTCCTTCTCAAAGAGGACCATGACATCAGGAAGGTGATGCCGTGACAGGCAAGTGAATTGGATTTAAGTGAGAGAGGTCTATACAAAGTCACTAGCCTCACTTTCTCCTCCAGAGTCATCTGGGTCCAGTGACAAGAAATAAATAAGAGAAATAGAATGACTGGAGATGGCCCCCATATTGATATCTACATGTGTGGTAAAAGTGTTCCTCAGATCCCATACAAACACACTCAAGGTAGAAATACATATAACAGCCTGTATTTGACCATACAGAAAATGCAAAAGCTCAGTCCATCAATAAGCATTATTAAATGTCTACTATTTACCAGGCACTGTGCTAAACAATGGGGATACAAAGAAAGTCAAAAACAGTCCAAAAGAAGCCTGAAGTCCAGGGGTGAGATCATTAGGGCCTTCACCAGGGTGAAAGTTGTGACAGAGGAGAGTAGGGCGTATAGAAGAGATGTTAGGAAGGTATAATCTACACGATTTGACAACAGATTGGATATGTGGGTGGAAGGTGAGAGAGTGAAGAGTCAAGGCTGACATCTAGTTTCAAGCCTGAGGAACTGGGAGGATAAAGTTGAACCAAGAGAACAGTTATATAGTGACCAAAATAATGTAAAAGAAAACAACATGAAAAAACTGCAGAACTCTGACCAATGAAACGACCAGTCACAACTGTAGAAGAAAGATGATTAAACCTGTGACCCATATCTTAGCAGAGAAGTAATGCGTTAAAGGTACATCATGACGCATAAAATTTCAAATTTGAGGGGGCAGCTAGGTGGTGCAGTGGATAGAGCACCGGCCCTGGAGTCAGGAGGACTTGAGTTCAAATCTGGCCTCAGACCAAACCCTTGCCCCGTAATAGCTGTGTGACCCTGGGCAAGTCACTTAACCCCAATTGCCTAAAAAAAAAATTAAAAATTTCATAGTTGTCTGCATGACATCTCCCTTGAACAGAGACTGTCTTTCACCTTTCTTTGCATTCCCAGTGTTTAGCATGGTGCTTCGCACATAGTGGGCACTTAATACATGCTTGTTGACTTGACTTGCTCATTCCAAGCATTTCATATAAATCCTTCCAGGTTTTTATTAGTTTATCATATTCATCATTTTTTATAATAAGATAATATTTTATCTTGTTTTATTTTTATTTTGAACTTATATAACAGATAAATTTAGCATTTCCATCTACATTGTGGAATAGGAGAGGCTAATACATAAAACTGAATATCTTCTATGTAGAGTTTGCTTTTCTTTTAAAGTATGTTATTAAAGTCAACATAATTTCTAAAGCTACCCTGCTCATCTGTGATTCCCTCTATTCTTCCTTCTCTTCTCCTTTCTTTTTTGGAGGGGGAGGAGAGACTATTCCAATTCCTCTTGTACCTTTACCCCATTGGGAAAAAAAAGAAAAGTCTAAGTAACAAATAATTGTGTAATAATATTCTGTTTTATTTGTATGCCACAATCCAAGCGATACAAACCCACTTTTTAAAAAATTCTTTGCTATAATAAAAAATACTGCTTTAAACTTTTCTATACCTATGAATCCTTTTGTATTCTCATAGATTCAAAGGGTATATAGTGGGTTTTTTTTAGCTTACTTCCATATTGCTTTCCATAATGGTTAGCTCAATCCACAATTCTATGAAGAGTGTATTCATGTACTTATCCCCTTATAGCTTATAGCTCTTCCAAAAACTGCCATTTTTAGTCTTTTGTTATCTTTGCCACTAAGATGGACATGAGATTGAATCAGACTTGAGGTTACTAGAGAGTCAAGCACTGCAGCAGAGACTGCCAAGGAAGTCCTCCTTCTTTTGTGAAGCATGTCGTTCTAGAATTGTTGGGTATTAAGAGCCTTCCTGCATTCTTCAGTTCAGATCACTCCTGATCTTTCTGTCTTTTCCTTACATGCCATACTCTAGTTCCCATCTTCATGCCTTTGCACAGACTGTCTCCCATGCCTGGTATGCACTTTAAAAATCCCTCTTTTCCTTCAAGATGCAACTCTAGCACCATATTCTACACGAAGCCTTTCCTGATTTCCTCAATGGCTAACAAATTCATTTAATCCAGCTTCAACTGGGCTCTCACTGCAGGAGGGCAATCCTTTTCTTCTTCTTTGTTTGATTTCTGGTCTTGTTCCTCACGAAAGCTTTTCCAAACCTTCTCTTCTCTCCTCAAGCATCTCACACTGCTGCCCCTCTCCTCACCTTCAAGCTGAGGACCTAGGCTCATTTTATTGAGAAAATTGAGGCTATTTGAAGTGAGCTCCCTCTTCTTCCCTTCTCCCCATCTCCTTGACATCATCCCTTACTATCTCTTCTTTTGCACCAATCTTTGGCCCTTGCCAAAGTCATTCCTTCTACATATGCTCTTATTTGCATTCCCTCCTCTCTTTGGCAGACTGCAACCTCAATCACACTCCTCAAAAACTTCCACTTCTCTCTATCAACTAGTTTTTTCCCCGTTGCCTTCAAACTGCCCAAGTCTCCTCCAATTGCTCCTTGCTAAGTTATAAATCGAGTGCCCTTTTCTCAGATCTCATCCTTCCTGACCTCTCTGTTTCATTTACTTGGTTGACCACTCCCTCCCCCTGGTTTTTCTCCTACCTGCCTAACCCCACCTTTTCAGTCTCCTTTGCTGGTTCACGATCCAACAAAAAATATGCCAGGTATTGTGCTAAGCATTTTACAAATATTATCTCATTTGATCCTCACAACAACCCTAGGGGGTTAGGTGCTATTCTCATCCCTATTTTACAGTCAAGGAGGTTAAGTAACTTGAGGCAAACAGAGGTTAAGTAACTTGCCCAGAGTCACACCGGTACTAAGCATCTGAGATCAAATTTGAACTGAAGTCTCCTTGACTTCCATCCATCTGAATTCTAAGTAGTTTTATTGCTCAGTAAGGGGGCAGATGAAATTCAAGTTTACATAGACACTGATAACCCAAAGCACTATGATGATGCCCTGAAGGCTATTTATGGACCAAAGGCCTATGGTTCATCTCAGTTACTTAGTGCTGATGGAGCCACATCGATTAGTGATAAGGACATGACCCTCAAGAGAATGGGCTGAAGAGTTCCATAATGTTCTCAGCAGACTATCATCAACCAATGCTAAAGCTTTTGACCATTTACCTCAGGTTGAACTCAATCCCTCTTTAACCAAACTTCCAACTAAAGAAGTGGTTTTGAATGCCGTTAGGCTCCTCTCATGTGGCAAAGTGCCTGGTGCTGATTCTATTCCAGCAGAGATCTACAAGGGGGGGAGGGGTGGGTTTCACTGCTCATATGAAAGCTGACTGAAATCTTGGGGTTAGATGGCAAGAGAAGATTAATCCCCAGGACTTCAAGGATGCCTCCATTGTCTATCTCTGTAAAGGAAAAGGAAATAGATTGTACTATGACAATCACAGGATGGGGTTGGGGGGAGTTCTCTCTTAGTTTTTGCTGGCAAGATTCTTACCAGAGTCCTCCTTAATCGGCTTATCCTTCACCTGGAAGATGGTCATCTTCCTGAGAGCCATTGTGGCTTCAAAAAGAGCCAAGGAATGGTTAATATGGTGTTTGCTGCCGGACAACTCCAGGAAAAAATGCCAGGAGCAGAACCGAGGTCGATACACAACATTAGTCTATCTGACCAAGGCCTTTGATACTGTCAGGCATGAGGGCTTGTGGAAGATTGTGGCAAAATTTGGTTGCCCGGAGAAGTTTATGAGTATTATACATCAGTTTCATGATGGCATGCTTGCACAGGTTCTAAATAATGGACAATGCTCTCACACTTTCCCAGTCACCAATGGAGTGAAGGAGAGCTGTGTGTTTGCTTCCATGCTTTTTAGCATGATGTTTTCAGTGATATTGTCAGACACCTTCAACAGGACAAAAGTGGTCAAAGTCAGCTAGTGCACTATTTAACTTGAAAAGGTCGTAAGCCAAGACTAAAGCGGAGGGAGAGTCGTTGCAAGACTTTTTGACTTTTTGTTCACGGATGATTGTGCATTCCATGCAGCCTCTGAAGCTAAGGTGCAACAAAGTATGGATAGATTCTCTGCTGCTTGTGCTAATTTTGGCCTAACAATTAACACCAAGAAAACACAGGTTCTCCACCAGCCATCACATCATCCATATGTGGAACCATCAGTTACTGCAAATGGAATAATTTTGAATACTGTGAATAAGTTGGCCTGCCATGGCATCTTTACAGGAATGTTTGCATAGATAAAAAGGTTGACGCGTGCATTTTCAGAGTTGGCTCAGTGTTCGGGAGGATCTGAAGGAAAGTGTAGGAGAGAAGAGCTATTAAACTGCCTACCAAACTGAAGGTCTATAGAGCTGTTGTATTGACCACATTATTGTATGCCTGTGAAACCTGGACAGTATAGCAGTGCTGTGCCAGGAAACTGAATCTCTTCCATTTGAATTGTCTTAGGAAGATTCTGAAGATCACCAGGCAGGATAAGATACTGGACACTGAGGTCCTTTCTTAAACTAAGCTGCCAAACATCCAAACTCTACTGCAGAGAGTACAACTCTGATGGGCTGGCCACATTGTTCAAATGCCAAATATATGTTTGCCTAAAAGCCTATTTTACAGAGAACTCACATAAGGCAAGCCTCACACAGAGGTCAGAAGAAGTGATACAAGGACATTCTCAAGGTCTCCCTGAAGAACTTTGGAATCGATTATGAGACACACTGGCACAGGACCATCCAGTATGGCATTGCCACATGGAAGAAGGTACTGTGCTCTATGAGCAAAGCAGAACAGTAATAGCTCAAAAGAAATGTTGGATGTGCAGATGTAGAGACAACTCCACTCCAAATGTTCACATGGACTATCTGTGCCCGACCTCTGGTAGAGCCTTCTGAGTTCATATGGAATGGTCTGATAAGTCACAGTTGGACACACTGTGCCTTCACCCCAACATAGTGATGTCATTTTGGTCCTCTTTGAGAATGGACAACCACCACCATCTATCCATTGCATGGCCAATTGCCTCAGGTTCTTTGTTTGTGACTTGAAAAAGTTGGACTCAATGACCTCTAAAATCTCTTCTAGCTCTAAGTTTATGATCATATAAATCTGTGATCCTAAAGATAGGAAATTAGAATAACGATACTATACAAAGCTTATAATGTTCCATTTTACATTATCTCATTTGATACTCACAACAAGGGAAGCAGGGCAAGTATTGTCCCCATTTTCTAGGTGAAAAAACTGAAATGCAGAGAGTTTAAACAACTTGCCCAAAGTTACATAGAAAGCATTTCTGGTTCTTCGACTAGAACCCAGGTCTCCTAGACTCCAGTGAGAAGAAAGCCAGCTAGCTACTCAGGCAGGCTTTCCCTTCATAGCTGTAGTACCTGGAACCCCTTCCTCCTTCCCATTCCCTCTCTTCTACCCCACCTGATCCTGTCAGGGCCTTGCTCATTTCCTCTCTGATCCTCAGGGAGCAGTTTATAAAGAGACTAAGCTGTGAGTTCTGGGGTCTCCTCTGCCCTGGATCTCTTCCCTGCCTGTGGCCTCTCTGCTCCGCTCCCTCTAATCCTTTTTCCCCCTTTCCTTCCCACAAACTAGGTCTCAGCCCCTAGCTCCTCTCTCCGCCCCCCCCAAAAGCTGTATTGGTTTTCAGACCCCATTTCTACTGCAGTCTTCCCCTCCCCCTCATTACTCTTCCTTCTGCCAGGGGTCCCTAGGGGGGTCACAGACAACCAGTGCATGAAAACACCATTTGTCTTCCAGAGAAGCTATTTCCTTTTTCCATTTTAGGCTTCTCCTGAATCCATCTCAGCTTCTCTAAAGGCACCTGGAAAGCCAATGCTGCAAAGGACAGTAAGGATTCGAAAGGAGCTTAATAACAAGGCTGGAAGTTGGGCTGAAACTAATGAGAGATCAATTAGAGAACCTCAGAGCTGGAAGGGGCCTCCAAAAGCAGCAAGTCCAACTTTGCTTTGAATTCAGGGATCTACTCTACAATATCCCTGACAGGTGACTGCCGAACGACACCAGGTAGAGGCCTCAGACTCACAAGGTAAACGATATCGTTACTGGGCAGCCTTCGTTGTTAGAAAGCACCTCCTTACACTGAACCTGCTCACTGCTCTTCCCAATCATAGTCCATTCATAGTGATATCTCACACATTCAAAGGCCTTCATAGCCTAGCCCCCTCCTGCCTTTCCAGTCTTCTTTCCCCTTACTTCTTAAACTACTCTCTGATCCAGTGACACCGGCCTCCTGGCTGTTAGACAAAAAAAGACACTTATCTATCAGCCCGGGGAATTTTATCTGGCTGTCCCCCATGCCTGGAACTTTTTCCCTCCTCCTCTCTATCCACCAACCTCCCTGGATGCTTCCTTTAAATCCAAATAAAATCCCACCTTTTGTAGGAAATCTTCCCTCATCTCTCTTAATTCCAGTGCCTTCCTTCTTTTAATTATTTCTTATTTAACTTATATTTAGCTTACTTCATATATATTTATTTGCATGTTGTCTTTTCCTTTCAAATTTAAGGCCCAAGAGGGCAGGGACTGTCTTTTGCCTCTTTTTTTTGTCTCCCCAGTGTTTAGCACAATGCCTGGCATATAGTAGGTGCCTAATAAATGTTTATCGAATGAATGAACATCGACCTACCTAAGCAACACATATACCTTGCCATCTGCTTTCTGATAAGCATCCCTCTTCTCTCTTGACGTTTCTTGCTCTGGTTTTTGGAACAATAATCGAATCAACAAAACCTACTGGAAAGGCAGTGGCAATCCCATGGAGGGATATTCCACAGAGGACAAAAAGACAAAAAGAAACTGGAAAAGTGAGGCTGTTGCTGGGGAGGCTGCCACAGAGGCAAAGGATCAGAGTGAGGCTAATCTATGGACTAACTCACCTACGTGAGAAGGAAACAGCACTTCATAGCTTCCTACTCTAAGTAGTTTTGCTAATTAAGAGCAAAGCTCAGCTATCTATGTATCTATTATCTATCTATCTATCTATCTATCTATCTCTGCTAATTGAAGTGCTGCAAATGCCCTCTAAATTTTAGTGTTCTGAGGCACAGCTCCATTTTCATGACCTAGTTGCAACTCTTCCAAGAGTAGCATGATCAGAATGGCCTTCACCCTTGACCCCCAACACCAGACTAGTCACCATTACTTAAACACAAGCACCTGGCTTCTAGGACAGCCCCTAGCTCTACAACCTTCTAGTTCCTCTGGCTCCACTTTCCCTGAATGCTTTGGCCCAAACTTCCTTCCCTTCCCACAACCCACCATACAGTGTTATAGCCCCCTCTTAGGATCGAAGTTCCTTATGGGAAGGGACTGTCACTTTTACATTTGCATTTGAATCCCCAGGACCTTCTACCTACAGGAAACTAAGGACCTGGGAAGATCCTGGAACTTGTCCAGGAGTCTTAAGTATCCAAACGGGAATCTGAACCTAAGGCTCAGAAATCCAAACTTTCCAATGAGCCATTCTGCAATTCATAGATGACAAGATCTGGAAAGTATCTCAGAGGTCACCTAATCCAACTTTCTCATTTTACAGAAGTAAAAACCGATGCCTGGAAAGGTAAAAAGTAACTTGTCTAGAGTTGCCACAACTTGATAGTGACAAAGCCAGCAACTCAAACCTAGGTACCTGAGCTCTGTACTAGACAGAGTAAATCTAATCTCTCTTTCATAAGCCAGCTCTTCAAATATTTAAGGACAGTTTTATTTCTCACATCTTTTTCTTTTTTTCCCAAGGTGAGTTGCATTATTTATCATCTGAGGTGGTTGGGAGGAAGGCACTTTATAACTGTAAAGAGCTATATTCCTAGTTCCTCTGACTATTCTTCCTATGACATGGTTTCCAAACCCTTCATGATCCCAGTTGCCTTCTTCTGGGTAAGATCCAGTTTGTCAATATCTCTTTTAAATACAGAAGCCAGAGTTGGATTTGACACTGTAGATGTGTTCTGTCCAGGGCAGGATATAACAGGGTTATTACCCTTCTCATTTTGGACACCATATTTTATTGATGCAGTTTAGTATTCAATTAGCTTTTTCCATTGCTACACAATACAACCAGTTCCATATTGAGATTGTAGTCTGCTAAAACCCTCTGATTTTTTCACATGAATTATTGTCAGGTTAGGTCTCCCCAATTTTGAATTTGTGCTGATAATTTTTTTCAGTCAAAGTGCGTATTAGATTTCATCTTAAAATGTAGGTAACTTAAAATTTGTGTAAATGAAAAAAGATTTGAGAGTCTTAGTGAATCATAAGCTCAGCATAAATCAACAGCACGATGCAGTTGCAAAAAAAGTTAAAACATTCAAAGGTTGTATGAATGATCATGTATTAACAAACCATGGTAATAGTGCCACGGTGTTTGGCCCTGCTCAGATTGGAAAATGGCATCTTATTCTAGGCTCCACATATTAACATTGAAACAAGGAAGGGCACAGAGGCAGAGACCTAACTAGGATTTCTGATGAGTAGGGCAAGTCTCACAAAATACACCTGGGGTGAGCAACGTGAAAGATGTTTTCAAATCAAATTTTTTTTCTTTTTCTTTCTTTTTTTTTTTTTTAGGCAATTGGGGTTAAGTGATTTGCCCAGGGTCACACAGCTAGTAAGTGTCAAGTGTTTGGTCTGAGGCCAGATTTGAACGCAGGTCCTCCTGACTTCAAGGCCGGTGCTCTATCCACTGCACCACTTAGCTGCCCCTCAAATCAAATTTTTAAGATTAAATTGATTGATTGGTCAAAGAAATGCTTCAGTTCTTAGGACATAAGGCCCTCCTGGAGGAAAGATCCTGGAGTATCCCATAGAGGACAGATAGAAACTGGAAAAATGAGGGAGGCTGTTGCTAGAGAGTTGTTTTTCAGTCATGTCCAACTGTTCATGACCTCATTGAGGTTTTGGGTTTTTTTTTTGGCAAAGATACTGTAATGGTTTGCCATTTCCTTCTCCAGCTCCTTTTACAGATGAGGAAACTGAGGCAAACAGGGTTAAGTGACTTGCCCAGGGTCACACAAGTTGGTCAGTGTCTGAGGCCAGATTTGCTCATGAAGATGAATCTTCCTGTTTCCTGACCTAGCACTCTATCTTCTGTGCCACCTCACTGCCTGAGAAGGAGTAGGGTGAGGCTAATCTGGAAACAGCATCTCATAGTTTCTACTCTATTTAGGAGCAAAATTAATACTATTTAGGAGCGAAGCTCAGCTAATTCAAGCGAAGTGTGAATCCTGTAAATTTTAGTGTTCTGAGGCAAAGCCTCCATTCTCATGACCCAGCTGGTGGTTGTTATCCTTCATGCTTGAAGAAGACCGAAATGACATCACTATGTCAAGGTAGAGTGTGTTGACTGTGGCTGACCAGACCAATAGGAGCTCAGAAGGCTCTATCGCAAGTCAGGCACAAATAGTCCAAGTGAACATTTGGAGCGGAGATGTCTCCAAATGTGCTCATTTCACATTCCTTTGGAGCTATTGCAACTCTGCTATGCTCAGAGCACAGTGCCTCCTTTGATTCGGACGTGCCATGCTGGGTGGTCCTGTGCCAGTGTCTCCCATGTCTCACTTTTAAAAAATGTTCTTCAAAGAAATCTTGAGAGTGTCCTTGTGTTGCTTCTTCTGACCTCCTTGTGAGCGCTTTGCCTTGTGGGAGTTCTCCGTAAAATCGTCTTTTAGGCAAACGTATGTCCGACATTCGAACATGACCAGCCCACTGGAATTGTGCTCTCTGCGTGAGGGTTTGAATGCTTGGCAGCTCAGCTCAAGAAAGGACCTCATTGTCCTGGTTACAACTCTTCTAAAAGCAGCATGACTAGAACAGCCTTTGCTTTTAACCCCCAACCACCACGCAGGTCAACATTCCTTAAAGACAAGCACCTAGACAGTCCCTAGGCTCTGACCAGCTCTGAATGCCTTCAGCTCAGACTCAGTCTTTCCTAGCTCACCTTGACAGGGAGCCTGAGCACTTGGAGATAGGGAGGGCAAGATGATGACAATTCCAGTTGGGGGTCAAGGACAAAGGCCATTCTGGTCATGCAGCTCTTGCCAGAGTTGTAACTAGGGCACTGAGGCCCTTTCTTGGGCTGAACTGCCAAGCACTCAAACCCTACTGCAGAAAGTGCAACTTGGATGGGCTCTGCTTCAGGAGGATGAAATATTCTGTTGGTGATCATTTGGCATCAGTAGGCAAGGGCCAGGCCCTGGGTGTTTGTGACTGATGGTGGAGCAATTACTGGGCAAGTGAAGGAGTTCCTGAAGCCTAGAGAGAGAATATGGAGTGTGGAGAAGTAACTGAATATTTGTGGAGTGGCAGTAGAATAATATGAGGGATGGTGCAGTGGATAGAGCACCAGCCCTAGAGTCAGGAGGACCTGAGTTCAAATCCAGCCCTAGACACTTTTCACTTACTAGCTGTGCGACCCTGAACAAATCACTTAACCCCAATTGCCTTGCAAAAATAAGAAGAATATGAGGGAATACATTTGCCAGGGAGCAGACCCTTTGGAACCTCCACACTGCTAGGTCAAGAATGAGTGAGAGAATAAGTCTTGAGCAGTTGACATATGGGAGGAGTGGGTCCTAGGGAAGGAGGCAGAGGCAGGCACCCCCAGCCTGAGTAGCCAGCTGGAGAGATTGGCTGGCCTTGGGTATGAATGAGGGCCCCTAGGGAGCAATTTGAATTCTGAGGACAATGATGACAATCCTGGCAGTTGTTGAGTAATTTGAGTAGCATAATTTCAAGCTCTAGTCATCTCTATACTGGAAAAGAAAGTACCCCAGGGTGAGGGTGGAGACAAATGGACCCTGAGCCAGACAGTTTAGAAAGTGCATGAGAGTGGGCCTGAGTCAGCAGAGGAAACATGCAGGGAAGGAGGGTGAATTAAGGATCAGAGATTCCCTCTTGGCTTATCCTGGAGCTTTGTTATAACAACAACAAACAAAACAACAATAATAAATGATGTTTTTAAAGTTTACAATGAACTTTACATATATATTTCATTTAAGCCTCACAACCACCTTGTGACATAGGTACCATAGACATTTTTGTCCCTATTTTACAGACCAGGGAACATGAGATTAGGTGATTAAGTCCTTCTGCTAGGAACAGAGGCCTAGCAAAGGAGATTCTGCCAATGACAGGCCTATCAGAAGAATCTAGACCCTGGGTCTTGGGCCTCAGTTTCCTAGTCAATTTCCTAGAGATTTCACCTCCTCCTCCAAATTGATCCAGGGGAACTTTACATTTGACCCTGAGGCTATCATCTTTCACTACTTTTTTATTATTAATTAATTAATTTTTAGTTTTCAACATTCACTTCCATAAGCTTTCGAGTTTTTAATTTTCTCCCCCTCCTTCCCTCCCTCCCTCCCTCCCCGAGATGGTATGCAATCTGATATAGGCTATACACACACATTCATACTAAACATATTTTCACATTAGTCATGTTGTAAAGAAGTACTAGAATGAATGGGAGGAACCATGAGAAAGAAGAAACAAAACAACAAAAGAAAAGGAGAGCAAATAGTATGCTTCCATCTGCATTCAGACTCCATAGTTCTTTATGTGGATGGCATTTTCCATCATGAGTCTTTTGGAGTTGTCTTAGATTCTTGTATTGCTGAGAAAAGCTAAGTCTATCAGAGTCAGTCATCACACAATGTGGCTGTTAACTGTGTACAGTGTTCTCCTGGTTCTGCTCATCTCACTCAGCATCAGTTTATATAAGTCCTTCCAGGTTTTTCTGAAGTATAGCTGTTCATCATTTCTTATAGAACAAGAGTATTCCATTACATTCATATACCACAACTTGTTCAGCTGTTCTCCAATTGATGGGCATCCCCTCAATTTCCAACTCTTTAGCCACCACAAAAAGAGTTGTTATAAATATTTTTGTACTTGTGGGTCTTTTTCCCATTTTAATGATCTCTTTGGGATATAGCCCTAGAAGTGGTATTGCTGGGTCAAAGGGCATGCACATTTTATAAGGCATAGTTTCAAATTGCTCTCCAGAATGGTTGGATAAGTTCACAACACCACCAACAATGCATTAGTGTTCCAATTTTCCTGCATCTTCTCCAACATTCATCATTTTCCTGTTTTGTCATGTTAGCCAATCTGATAGGTGTGATGTGGTACCTCAGAGTTGTTTTGATTTGTATTTCTCTAATCAATAGTGATTTAGAGCATTTTTTCATATGACTATAGATAGCTTTATCTGAAAACTGCCTATTTATACCCTTTAACCATTTATCAACTAGGGCATGACTTGTATTCTTATAAATTTGATTCAGTTCTCTATATATTTTAGATATGAGGCCTTCATCAGAAACACTGGTTGTAAAAATTCTTTCCCAATTTTCTGCTTCCCTCCTAATCTTAGTTGCATTGGCTTTGTTTGTGCAAAAATGTTTCAGTTTAATGTAATCAGAATTAGCCATTTTGCATTTCATAATGTTCTCTATCTCTTGTTTGGTCATAAATTCTTCCATTCTCCATATCTAACAGGTAAACTCTTCCTTGCTGTCTCAGTTTGCTCATAGTATCAACCTTTTTATCTAAATCATGTACCCAATTTGACTTTATTTTGATATACGATGTAAGATGTTGGTCTATTAACAGTTTCTGCCATACTATTTTCCAGTTTTCCAAGCAGTTTTTGTCAAATAGTGAGTTCTTATCCCAGAAGCTGGGGTCTTTGGGTTTATCAAACAGTAGATTATTAACTACTTATAGTAATATAATATATATATGTACTAATATAGTAATATACTAATATAATATACTTATAGTAATTGACTACTCATAGTAATAGTCATTGGCTACTGTGTCTTGCATACCTAACCTATTCCACTGATCCACTACTCTATTTCTTAGCCAGTACCAAGTAGTTTTGATGGTTGCTGCTTAATAATATAATTTAAGATCTGGTATGGCTAGGCCACCTTCCCTAGCATTTCTTTTCATTAATTTCCTTAATATTCTGGACCTTTTGTTCTTCCAGATGAATTTTGTTATTATTTTTTTCGAGCTCTATAAAATAATTTTTGTTAGTTTGATTGGCATGGCACTGAATAAATAAATTAATTTAGGTAGAATTGTCATTTTTATTATATTAGCTCAGCCTACCCATGAGCAACTGATGTTTTTCCAGCTATTTAGATCTGATTTTATTTGTGTGAAAAGTGTTTTGTAATTGTGTTCATATAGTTCCTGGGTTTGTTTTGGCAGGTAGACTCCCAAATATTTTATAATGTCTACAGTAACTTTAAATGGAATTTCTCTTTCTATCTCTTGCTGTTGGGCTTTATTGGTAATATATAGAAATTGATGACTTATGTGGGTTTATTTTATAACCTACAACTTTGCTAAAGTTGTTTATTATTTCAAGTAGTTTTTTTTATTTGATTCTCTAGGATTCTCTAAGTATATCATCATATCATCTGCAAAGAGTGATAGCTTAGTTTCTTCTTTGCCTATTCTGATACCTTCAATTTCTTTTTCTTCTCTTATTGCTAAAGCTAACATTTCTAGTACCGTATTGAATAACAGTGGAGATAATTTACATCCTTGTTTCACCCCTGATCTTACTAGAAATGCTTCTAGCTTATCCCCATTACATATAATGCTTGCTGATGATTTTAGGTAGACCCTGCTTATCATTTTAAGGAAGGCTCCATTTATTCCTTTGCTTTCTAGTGTTGGAATGGGTGTAGCATTTTGTCAAAAGCTTTTTCTGCATCTATTGAGATAATCATATGATTTCTGTTAGTTTTGTTGTTGGTATGATCAATTACACTGATAGTTTTCCTAATATTGAACCAGCCCTGTATTCCAGGTATAAATCCTACCTGGTCATAGTGTATCATTCTTGTGATAAGTTGCTGTAGTCTTTTTGCTAATATTTTATTTAAAATTTTTATATCTATATTCATTAGGGAAATGGGTCTATAATTTTCTTTCTCTGTTTTGACTTTTCCCGGTTTAGGTATCAGTACCATATTTGTATCATAAAAAGAATTTGGTAGGACTCCTTCATCTTTCACTATTTTTAAAACCTTCTCTGATCCCCAGCCCTCCCCTCCTTAAGAATTTAAAACCCACAAGGGTATCTTCCTAGTGGCCCCTGATCCCTGAACCCCATTGGTTCCTTGGTTTCAGAGATTTGTTACCAAATATCTGATTACCTTTTTCCTTCTACAGCTACCACAATCACTGGATACTCAGCCTAGTATGTGTTTTCTCTTACCTTTCTTAACCCTTGTAGTCACATACTCCCGAACTTGAGTAAGGATTACAGGGTTTTGTTCACAAGGAGATAGAATATATATTAATTTAAAAATCATATGCCAAGGTAAAAAGAATTACATGTACAATAAAAGACAAATGAATGAAAAGTGGTTTAGTGTGGTGGGGAAAGCCCAGGACTCCCAATTAGTAGACCTAGGTTCAAATTCTGTTTTTGACGCTAGCTGTGTCACCATGGGGAAATCACTTTACTGTTGCCTCAGTTTCTGCATCTATAAAATGAGGATAATTACTCACATTACCTACCTCACAAGGGTTGTTGGGAGGAAAGTACTTTGTAAGCCTTAGGGTCAGTTCTTAACCATCATGGACCGGATGATGGCAGGGCAAGTGGGCAGCTTTGAAAACAATGCGTAGTATTTATTATATAGGTTTTCTTGAAAAGGAAATTTGTCGTTTTATATTCAATCCTCTTTTATGATCTGCTGTGTACATGACAATTTTTTTTCTTTTCTCATTTTGTATTTAAGTTTAAAATAAAAAATAAAGAGGGGGCACAGTGTGGTTTTTCTCCCTATTTCCCACTAGCTACCCTGATTTTTGGACTTTTCTGGGATTCTCCAACGTGCCTTCTTTCTTTAGGCAACCCATCACTGGGAAATCTCATTATGCTGCAAGACTGAATAGGCCTGGTATACTCCCCACTTTCTCAGCTTCTTTTTGTGTGTTGTCTTCCCCTAGTAGATTGTAAGCTACTTGAGGGCAGGGGCCCTCTTTGTACTTGTAGCCCCTTGCTTATCTAGTACAGTGCCTGGCACATTTCCTGGCATATTATAGGTGCTTAATAAATGTTTGTTGACTGACTCCAGTCAACTGGTCTGTGAACAGATTTTTGGAGGACCATGAATATGGATGGAGAAAAGTGACATTTTTATTTTCATTAACTTGTAACTGAAATTTAGCATTTCTTTCAGTTATTTAAAAACATTCTTCTGAAAAGGTCTCATAGGACTCATAAGACTGCCAAAGGAATCCAGGACACAAAAGAGGTTAAGAACCCTCACCTCAAAACCCTATATAAATGTGAGTTGTTGTTACTATTATAAGTAAAAAGAAAACTACCCCCAAGCTACTCTCAGTAATACTTAGGTGTAGGTTATTCTGTCTAGCTACAATTTCCCAATTAGGGCAGCTAGGTAGCACAGTGAACAGAGCACCAGGCCTGGAGTCAAGAACACTCATCTTTATGAGTTCAAATCCAGCCTCTGTGTGACCCTGGGCAAGTCACTTAATCCTGTTTTCCTGTTTCCTCATCTATAAAATGAGCTGGAGAAGAAAATAGCAAACCACTCTAGTATCTTTGCCAAGAAAATCCCAAATGGGGTCATGAAGAGTCAGACACGAGTGAAATGACTGAACAGCATCACTCACAATTTCCCAGATGGAACTTTGCCCATTGCCAGCAACAACTTGTAGCTGTAGGAAAAGAATGGCTCTTTGTCCCTAGAGCCTTCCCGGAGCTCAGGACCCCTATCCAAGCTCATCTTGTCATTCGCCATGCTGGATGCCACTCACTGGTCCCTGGCTCCCTCTCAGCCAATCAGGGAGCCTCTTGGTGGAGTTCCACCAACATTTCACAGTGGCTAGATTTGGCATTAAGAAGATCTTGATTTGAATCCTATCTCCAGTGCTTAATGTGTCTGTGGACACTTAAACTCTCTGAGACTCAGTGTCTTCATATGTAAAATGAGGGAAATAATACATGTGCCTTATTTCACAGGGTCCAAATGAGACACAGTAGATAGATAGTGCTTTGCAAACCTTAAAATGTCAGGTTTTGGTTTTTGTTTTTTAGTGAAATCATTAATTTCCCTTCTCTCCTACCCCAAACTAAGGGAAAGACAAAGTGATAGAAATAAGCACAACATTCACATCAACTCAAAAATCAAAATAATTCAGATGAATACATAAGTCAACTCAGTAGTACACAAACAACAAACCGTCTCCTTATAGGCTTTCTTAAAGTCTCACTTATTTGCTAATCAGACCTCACCTCTCAGCACACACTCTTGCTAGTTATTTATTTGGGTTTTTTTAGGCAATTGGGGTTAAGGGACTTGCCCAGGGTCACACAGCTAGTAGGTGTCAAGTATTTGGTCTGAGGCTAGATTTGAACTCAGGTCCTCCTGACTCCAGGGCCTGTGCTCTATCCACTGCACCACCTAGCTGCCCCTCTTGCTAGTTACTTATCCAACTTCTTTGCCAGTACCTTGAAGGGATGCAAAGCCAGGAAAGAAATGGGGTTCTTCGGATCCTAATGTGGGGATGTAAAAGGTCATTGGCCATGGAGATCTCCTGTAAAGATCAATAGGGCTCATGAGAGCATGGCAGGACATGCCACTGTGAACATCTCTGTTGTCCTGGGGAGGAGTGGAGTCCCAGAGAACTCAAGACAAAGAATGAGACCCAGTAGTTTTCATCTGAATCCACCCCTCCCCATCTACTCCTCTTTGTCTATAAGGGGGAAAATATCTGCCCCTTTCCCATTCCTTACCTAGCCCTCATGGATAAGTGACACATGATCAGACACCCAATCCTCCATGGGCCTGGAGAGCCTACCATCTCTTCTTGCTCTGCCACAGGAATTTTATGTCCCCTACAGAGGATGGAAAACTCTGATCCTATCTGCTTTTGTCATCCAAACAGTATGGTCCCAGGCCAGCTATGCTTTGGTATCAGAGAGCTCAGAAAAGGGGCCGGGAAGAAAGACATATCTCTAGACCTTCTGGGAGGCCTCAGTCCCTTCCATTTCCCATTCTCAGGACCACACTAAGCTTTGGAAAGTGCCAGTGGAGGGAGGGAGTGGAGCAGAATCTAGGAACTAGTAATTCATTATAAAAGGTGACTAAGATGTAATAGGGACATAGTAGTGCTTCATTGCACATCAGAGTTACATGATACCTGTTGCTGGGCATGATGGAGAGGGGATTTCTATACAGGGCAAAGGGAGGTTGCATTAGATGACCTTCATGTTTCCCTTTCCATGTTAAGATTTCATGATTCTATAATAGCCACTTAATATCAAAAGGCAGGACCTCTGGTAGGTCTGGACCTCTCCCCTTAGACTTCCCTTCAGACCTTGACCCTTTCCCTCTCTAACCAGTGCCCCTGGCCCCTTTCTGAATTATGGATGCTCTGAATCATCTGGCATAAATAATTCACAGTGAGTCCAGCCCAGAGAGTAATAGGAGAGCAAGAGAAGTGAGGTGGGTATCCTGTGAGGTTGGAGAAGGCAACCTGAGCTCAGCCCCCAAGTCTCCTGGGGTCTGGTATTGGGGCTGGTTCCTAGGACAAGGCGCAAGAGAGCCCTGGGTAAGGAGTAGAGCCTGAAGTTTTGTGTCTGGAGTCTTTGGGGGTGATGGAGCCATGGCAGGTGAGCTGGCCAAGTACCTACATGTATCTCTCTGCTTCCTGCTGCAGCTCCCTCTGTGGAGCTCAGGTGAGTGATGATCAACCTCCCTTCCCTACAAGACATAGGTTTGCCCCATCATGCCTTATTCCATCTTTTGCCCACCAGCCACTACTTACCGTTCTTTGATGCAGAATAATTACTGCCGTTGGATAGGACTTGCCTTTCAGCTTACATATGACTCAAACAGATTTGATGGCAGCACCTCACCATTTGGTAGCCATACTTTATGCTTTCCATTATCTCACTTGAGTCCATGAAACAAACAGGTGGGACAAGAATTATTATTCCCATTTTATAGATGAGGAAAATAAGGCCTAAGGAGATGAAATTATTTCCCCAAGGTCACACAGGCATTTAAGTGTCAGTCAGAGAACTCACATCTCCCAATTCCCAATCCAATGTTCTTTTCATAAACTATGGATTCATCTTCACTCTTCTTGAGACATGAGATGTCAGGATTTGGCTTGTGGTATTATTCTTGGGCAACTAGGTGGAGCAGTGGATAGAGCACTGGACCTGGAGTCAGGAAAATCTGAGTTCAAATGTGGCTTCAGACACTTACCTAGGCAAATCACATAACCCTGTTTGCCTTGGTTTCCTCATCTGTAAAATGAGTTGAAGAAAGTAATGGAAAACCACTCCAGTATCTCCACCAAGAAAACCCCAAATGGGGTCACGAAGAGTTGGACACAACTGAAACAACTCAACAACAACATTTATTCCCTTCTCCTTCCCTTTTATATCTCATTCTCTTCTTTCTTTTCTCTACTCCCTGTTCCCATTTTTTGTTCCCTACCTTGGGGGAAAAGATCATGGTAATGATGTCACTGAGCACCCTGCCTTGGAACCTTCTCAGAGAATCTCAAATCACTTTGTAGGCAAGCAGTCTGATACTGTTAGCTTAGGGGAAAGGGAGGAGTTAGGACTTTTCAGTGGAAGGCTTTAAAGGGAGGATGGTTTCTATTGATACAGGACGGGATATGCCCTTCTCTAAGCCAGAAGTTAGAAGTTATGAGAGCACCAACAGTTCAAAGTCAAAATCTGGGGCCTTTCTGAGGAAGTTAGGGAATAGTACAGACCCATAACTCAATAGATATTTTGTTGATTGTTAGATTAATTGAGGGCATCTTTTGCCATGTTTTCCCTAGAGCTTGGATGGAGATGAAACCAAGCCATCTCTTGTTGGGGATGCAGGAGTATTGGGCTGAGTGGAGTATTGGGATGAGTGACTTCCCATTGATCACTATATCTGGTCACAGAAGAAGAACTCATGGTCTCTGGATAACCTTTTATCAGACTTGTTGTGGAGGGGATTTCTTCTTTATGTAGAGGCTGGCTGAGATGTCCCCTCAGGTCCCTTCCAATTTTGAGATTCTATTTTCTCCAGGCACCAAGCAGGCACTGGGTACTAGGTAGACTTATTCTAATACGACGTTAAATGACCCTCTGGAGTCCTTTAGTTCATGTCTGTGCCTCCAGCAGAAAATGAGGGAAGCTTCTCCAGCAGCCAAAACTATGTGCAAATTTCTTCAGAGCAGGAGCCTTTCTTGAGCATCAGTCCCAGTAACTGTCTTAAAACTACCACCATCAGAAAGTTCTTGATGTCTAACTTAAATATTTCTCTCTGCCACTTTAGTCTTTTCCCTTTGGTTCTGGTCTTAGAAGGTCTGCATAATAGGATGCAGGAATATAGAGTCAGAGAGCTGGAAGGGACCTTGGCAATCATCTAAGTCAGGGGTTCTTAATCTTTTTTGTGTCATGGACCCTTTCTCAGAATAATGTTTTTAAATGAATAGAGTAAAATACACAGGATTACAAAGGAAACCAAAGGTTAGTGACAACAAAGATGTATTTTTTTCCTTCTAAAGTCTCATATCCCCTGAAATCTATCAACGGACCCCAACTTAAGATCCCTTGATCTTGGCCAACAATCTCTTCATCTTGCAAATGAGGAAATTGAGACCCAGTGGCTTAACTGAGTTAGTTATACAGCGAACTGGAAGCAAAATGGGGAGAGGAGGGGCAGCTAGGTGGCGCAGTGGATAGAGCACCGGCCCTGAAGTCAGGAGGACCTGAGTTCAAATCCGCCCTCAGACCAAACACTTGACACTTACTAGCTGTGTGACCCTGGGCAAGTCACTTAACCCCAATTGCCTAAAAAAAAAAAGGAGAGATGAATCCAGGTCTTCCGACTTCCAACAAAATGCCCTTGGTTTTAAACCATGCTGCCTCTTAGGAGTAGAGAGGACTTGCCAAGGATATTATAGAGGGGATATTTCAAGGAGTGTTGAACTAGGTAATTTCTGAGGGTTCCTTTCCAGTTGAAAAGTATTTGCTACTATGATCGTAACATTCCAGCCAGGATACGCTGCCAATCCAGTGGAGCTCAGGAGTTCTGATTTGTCCTTTTTCTCCCCAGGACAGCCTCTCCCAACTTTAAGTGCCCCATCCAGGGAAGTGCCTATCAAAGGAGTTCAAGGAGATTCCCTGGAGCTGGCCTGTGCCCCAGTTCCCACTCCCCTGGTAGTCTTTTGGAGCTTTACCCCGCCAGGTTCCCTGGCTCCCCAGCCTATAGCTGTCACCAATGGAGCTGAAGTCAAGGTGGAGCCAGGAGCTCTAACTCTGGGGACCCTGAGCCTAAGGAACAGTAGTCTGGTGCTGGAGGGACTTCACACAGCAGCCCAGGGGCGGTTCCTGTGCCAGGCCTTGTATTCAGCTGGTGGTGAACTCCATACTGCCTATTCCTACATCATCTTGTCTGTTTTGGGTGAGTGGAGGCATGAGTACAATAAAGAAGAAAGGGAGACTGTTCTAAAATCGCTGTTAATCTGCAATATTGTCTTGCATGGGCTTGCATATCATTTGTATATATTTGCATTTGGTTAATTTATTGGGCACCATCCTTCTATCTCCTCCCCACCAGAACTAGAAAAAAGTGAAACCTAGAACTCTGAGGGCCAGATTATGGAGGGAAGGGGGCTATTATTCCAGGAAAGAAGAAGGCAGATGATATGGGATGAGAAGAGGGGGCTAAGCAGGAGGACTCCTGCATCTGTAACAAAAGAACCTCTTTCCTTCTCCCAGTGCCTGTGTCTAAGCCCCAGGTGCGACTGAGCAGCCCGTCCCCTGTGGAGGGAGAATCCCTGGTAGTGGCATGTGTAATCCGGGAGGGCACAGGTCCCGTGTCCTTTGCCTGGCAACATCAAGGGCCTCAGGGATCCCGAGGGGCCCTGATTGAGAGGACTGAGCAGTTGCTCCATTTGGAACCTGTGAATAGAACGCACACTGGCTGGTACATCTGCAGTGCCCAGAATGAGGTCAACAGGCTCAACAGTGAGGGAGTCTACCTAGATGTCATCTGTAAGTTGCCAGCTCCTGATGGGCACCCACGGGAGAAGACCTTGTTCTTCCCCCAAACCCTACTCCAATCCAAACACTAAGCCTGAGAACCTTCCTCCTAGTGGTGGTTCTCCCAGGTAGGAAGCCCAAGTGACATTCAAAGCGGAAGCTCCCAAGAAGGTCATTCATTCATTCAACCAACCAACCAATCAACCAATACATTTATTAATTACCTACAACATGCAAGGCACTGTGCTAGACATCAAGGGAGATATGATGATAACTAAGCCATAGTCTTTGCCCTCAAGGAGGTTACAATTTATTAGGACGATAAAGCATATTTACGAATGCCTATAATACAAAATAAGACATGATAAATGTATAAGAGAGAGGTGAACCTCTTCGGGTTGTGAGAGTTCAGAATTGGAGTGGGGGTGAGGGAAGGCTTCATAAAGAAGGCAGAGTTTTGAGCTAAGCCTCATCAGGCATTTCAGACAGAAGAACAATAAAAACAAATACAGAAAAAGAGGAAAACACAGGGAGCATACAGAAGATGGCTACCATTAGACAGAAACACAGATTAAGCAAAGATTAGTGTGAGGTAAAGTTGCAAAGGAAGGTTGGCAGGGCCATCAGATCAGTAAACTAGGAAGATCTATCTAATAATAGCGCAGAGTGGAAGGTTCTGCGGGTGAGGAGACCAGCTCAGAGTTGCCCCAGGACACTTTGAGACTGTGGCCCTGAATCATTACCCTCATAAGGTCTGATTGAATATAAGTTCATTTAATTATTTTTGTCTTTTTATCCCCAGTACACAGAATAGTACTTGGCACATAGTGGGACCTTAATGTTGAGGTTTAGGGGTGCTAGGACCCCAAAATCACAACATGCAGCTCTCAACACAAGCCTTCTTTCAATCAAAGACAAGGTTTATTAGAACATCCGTCATATTGGCAGGCTCTTAAGGAGTTTGAACATTAGTGAGCTATTGGCTAAATTATAAAAATCTGAGCAGTGGCTAGATTTTAAGAATCTGAGCAGTTTAATAGAGACGATATGGACCTTATATACAGAAAGACTGTGGGAGGGATCTAGGAGTGGCCAAGTAGTCTTGGGGACTGTGAGGTAATAGAATGCCAGCGACCCGGACCACGTGGTCAAGGGAGAATGGAGCCCAGCTAGGATTAAGGGTGAGAAGTGGCCGGGGCCATAGAGAGGTAAGATAATGGAGGGCTAGGCTAGGTTAAGGGTAACTGAGAATTGGGAGATTTTCCTTTCTGGGGTCCAGATCCCAATCCCATCATTAATAAATGCCTGTTGGCTGATGGGTTGATGAGGTCCCTTCCTCATTTTTTTGCCTGCTAAGAGACATTTGTTAAAACTGGATGTTGAGTGGGCTTGAGGGTGATTAGCCTGAGGTTTCAAGAGCCCAACTAAACACTATGGATCAATCAATCAATAACATTTATTAGTTACCTACTATGTATCATGCACCATGCTTAGTGCTGGGCATACAAAAAGAGGCAAAAGGCAGTCCAGCTCAAGGAGCTCACAATCTAATATGGAAGACAACAAGCAAACAAATATATACAAACACACCATATACAGGATATATAGGAAATGATTAACAAATGATAGGAAGGCACTAGAATTAAGAGGGGTTGGGAAAGGCTTCCAGTAAAATATGAGATTTTAGGGGCAGCTAGGTGCCGCAGTGGATAGAGCACCTGCTCTGGATGCAGGAAGACCTGAGTTCAAATCCGACCTCAGACACATAGCACTTACTAGCTGTGTGACCCTGGGAAAGTCACTTAACCCCATTGCCTAGTCAAAAAAAAAATATGGGATTTTAGGTGGGACTTAAAGGAAATCAGTAGATGGAATTGAGGGTGGAATAGCACTCCAGGCATGGGGCAGAGCCAGAGAAAATGCCTGGAGCCAGAGGTGCAGTGTCTTGTGGATGGAACAGCCAGGAAGCCAGTGTCACTGGATCAAAGAGTACATGGAGGGGAGCAAAGGGTAAGAAGACTGGAGAGGTGGAAGGAGGCAAGGTTAGGAAGGGCTTTAAATGCCAAGCAGAGGATTTTGTATATGGGGACAGACGACCTAGAAATCAGTGAGGAAAAGAGAACAGTGACCACTGAGAGGTTAGAAGTTATGAGATCCTAGTTTAAAGTCAGAGGGTGGGGTCTTTCTGTGGAAACTAGTGAACAGTACAGCCCCAAGGCTCAGAAATTTAGGAGAATGAAGCCTGGGGTGCTTGTTTATAAAGATTAAGATGTGGAGGGCATAAGAAATAAGGAGAAAAGGAACTTGCTTTCTCAGAGGCCAAGAGGGCTTCCACAGATCCAGCTTGGGTTGATCCTATAAATCATAGGACCAGACAGGGAAGGGTCCAACATTGTACTCAGATTGTGTTCAGATCATAACTAGAGTACTGTGTTTAGCTTCGCACCGTATTTTAGGAAGTGAAGAAAATCTAAAGGTGGGCAACCAGGATGGTGAAGGACCCTCAAAATTATATCATATCCACGAGAATAATATGTCCTGTCCATTAAAGAAATGGAGGATGTTTAGCCTGGAGAAGGGAAAACCTTGGGGTGTCAGGTGAGGGGAAGGAGAGATGGGCTGTATTCAACTTTTTGAAGGGTTGTTAATAGGATAGCAGGATTCGATTCCTTCTGGGCTTGGCCTCAGAGGGCAGAAAAAGGAAAATTTCTAGAAGTTTCATAAACAAAAATTTCGGTTTGTTGTAAGGAAAAATCTCTTAACAATCAGACGTTCCAAAAGTAGACAAAGGGTGATTCAGGAGGTAGTAGATTCCCCACCCACTACCCCTTATTGGACTTTTTAAGCAAGGGCTATGTGGCCCCTTGTTGGAGATAATGGCTCTGAAGTGTATTCTGTCCCTGAGATTCAATCATATAAGGTCTCTAAGAATATTCAATAGGTAATTCCTAAACAGGACAAAGTTGAACTCTGTGATTATGCTGTGTATCTGTTATCAACTCCTCATGTGCAATTTATACCTTGGTCAGCTCTCACACTGGTAGTAAAAGGGATTCATTATACTCAGGTCTCACTGATTTTTGTTATCAATCAATTGTGTCCAAGTCTTCGTGATCCCATGGACTATAGCATGCCATTACTATTCATGGGGTTTTCTTGGCAAAGATACTGGAATGATATTCCATTTCCTTCTCCAACAGATTAAGGTAAACAGAGGTTCAATGACTTGCCCAGGGCTACACAGCTAGTCAGTGTCTGAGGCTAGATTTGAACTCGTCTTCCTGATTCCAGGACCAGCACTCTATCCATTGAACCACCTAGCTGCCTCCTTCATGGGTATACCTTGCCTTAAAAGAAGGTATAGGAGAAAGACAGCAGTACAAGGTTATGTGTCCATGGTTATAATCCCTCTGAAGGAATCTCCACAGGGCAGGGAAGATGGGCAGGGCCATTTTTCATCACACACATATACACTCTCATTCCTTCCAACTTCTTTCCAGCTCACAATGACCTCCTTCTCCCCCTAGCCTAACTCTCCTGTGCTATTTCTTGAAGAAGGGGCCTGATCTGCTCTCCCTTGCCCCACAGATGGCCCAGATGAGCCTGTGATCAGAGTGGAGCCTTTGTCGATTAGTGAGGACAGATACTGGGCAAGTGAACGAGAGGAAGTGACCCTGAGTTGCCTGGCACCTTCCAATCCCCCCAGCCGCTATGTGTGGCTGCATGACCACACTCAGGTCCACTCGGGGCCCACCTACGTCATCGCTTGTGCCCGCCAGGCCCATGCTGGCCACTATACTTGTCTGGCCCACAACAGCCACCTGGATACCCACACCCAGGCCACCATCCAGCTCACCATCTTCTGTGAGTGAACTCAGAACAGACCCAAGTACTCTTTTATTCAGTCCTCCAGGACATGGCAGATGTTCTCTAGCCCCACTCTTGCCTGTCCAGGATCTCACTTTATTTTCCACCTCTTCTGCTGAGGAGGTTTCCTAGTTTCACCTCTTGGGCTCCTAGACCCACATGCCTGCATTGTCCAGAGTTGGATAGGGCCTCAGCACCCTGGGAACAAGGACAAATTAGGGCTGCAAGCGGGGCTGTGAATGGAGTGGTGAATATGTTCCTAAACTTAGAGACAGAGCCCAGACAAGGGGGAAGTGGGATCTGTGGAGCCAAACTGACCCCCAGGAAGGTACAGGGAAGATGGGGCGGACAACAGGGAGTGGTTTAAAGTTAGGGATGATGAGGAAAATGTGGAGAGATAAGGTTTGGTCACCCACCTAGAGAATAATTTTCTCCTTGGTGCTGAAGGGGTTAGGGGCAGGGAACTGAGGCACAGAGAGGGATAGAGACAACTTAAGAAAAACAATACAAAACAGGGGTCTTAGTTCCCAGACACACAGTTGCTGAGAAGAGGCAAGAGTTAGGGACAGGTTAGGTCTTGGTTTAGGTTCGAGTGGGAGTCACCTGGTCCTTCTCAGGCTCCTCAGGGGCTCTGATTTCTGTCTTCTAACTCCTCCCTCCCCCTTTCCTGAGAAGACAGCTGTATCCTCTATCCCTTGGTGGGAATCTGGGGTGGAGGAAGGGTGAC
Organism: Vombatus ursinus; assembly: GCF_900497805.2. Taxonomy (NCBI): domain Eukaryota; kingdom Metazoa; phylum Chordata; class Mammalia; order Diprotodontia; family Vombatidae; genus Vombatus; species Vombatus ursinus. The sequence continues at coordinate 34,185,435 of NW_020954591.1, read as the reverse complement.
AGATATATACCCTTCCCCTCCCCCTAACTTCATTTCAGGCTTTAGATAAAGCTAGGTAGTGCGTTACCTTTGCTCTCCCCTCTCCCTCCTTTCCCCTATGCCCCACCTACCTTGCCTAGATCCTCCTCAGGGGCAGCCCACCTGTGCTGTGTTCCCTGGCGCTGGGGCTGTGGTCCTACACTGTTCCTGGCCTGGGGGACTCCCAGAAGCCCAGCTTCAGTGGGAGGGCCCTGAAGGTACCAGCCCCTCTGCCCCTACTAACCTCACCTGGACCCATCCATCAACCCAACTGCCCAATGGAAGCATCTTCACCTGCATCACCCAGCATCCTGCTCTGGCTCGACCTGTCTTATGTAGGATTACCCTTTGTGAGTGCTAAAGGAATGGGGTGGTGGTTAGGGCTAGAGGGGATACCGTATAAGGGGAGGGGGAGGGGGAAAAACATAGGAGTCAAAAGGCTTGGAGCTCCGAATTGGAGATGGGGGGAGGGGAGGGCAAAAGACAGGGGAGCCTGGGCTGGGGAAAGGGGAATATGATGGATCTTACTACTGCAAGTTAAGGGGACTGTTGAAATAGATAACGGGTCAGACCTCAAGTCCAAAGGGTAACAAGTCCTGAATTCTGGGATATTCCATTAAATAATGCGGAAATGTTACACTGGAAGAGTAGGAGGGGAGGGCAGCCTCAGGCCTGCTCCCTTGGCATCCTCCCCATTCATATACTCTGAGCCATCATTTCTTGTTCCAGGGGAGCCCAGCAGTACCCCAATCTGTTCCACCAAGGTTACTGCAGAAGATCAATTTATTATGCTGAGCTGTGAGTGGCCTGGGGGGCAGCCTTCGGGCTCACTCACCTGGTACAACAAGGAGGAGCAGCTACTGGGTAGCAGTCGATCTTCGCCTGCCATCCAACTCCTGAAGGCCCATGAAGGGTTGGCTGGCAAGGAATTCACCTGTAGGGGAACCCATCCGCTCCGTAATCCTGATCCAGAGTGCAGACTCCAGCTAGGTATGTAACCACTTTGGAGGGTGGGTGCTGGGGCTGGGGGTGGGGGTGGGGGCAGCATTTGTCACATTGGTAGGGTAATGACAGTAAGGGACTCTAAAAACCCTAGCTGCACCACCCTGACATCACTATCATGTGCACTTGTATAATCTGTGTGTACTCACATTTGCTTTGAAGTTTCAAATATTGCTCTTTTAGAAACAGTGAAAAGGGCAGTTGGGTGTGGATTTTCTTTTCCCATTCTGCCTCTGTCTCTCCCTTTCTCTTTTCCATCTTGTTCCATCACTTTTTATAGTATCCCCATCCACCTCTGTCCATCACCTCTTTTCCTCTTTTTCCCCTGCCTTGTCAAAGTGTTAGAGCTAGAAATGCAAGAAAACAGTTCAAATAGATTAATTGCAATAGAAAACCCATGCAAGAAGTTTTGTATCCCCGAGACCAAATTTTAGTTCAGAGCCAGGGCTAGGTAATAGGTAGGCAGTGTGGCCCAGTGGAAAGATCAGTGGACTGGGAGACAGAGAACCTGGGTTGGATACTGGCTGTGCCTCTTTCTACCTGTGTGACCTTGGCCAGCTTGCTTCACCTCTGCAAGGTTCAGTTTCCTTATCTGTACCATGAGGGAGTTGGACAAGATGATCTCTAATGTCTTTTTGAGCCCTAAAGCTGTGATCATGTGAACAGGTAGACTAGGTGATCCATCTCTCACTTCATGGAACGTGCAAAGCGCCCCTACTTGGAGTGATTGGCCTACCATTCTCGGTGCTGCTCAAGCCATATCTGCAGTATAATGTCCTGTTTCTGATGCCACATTCTAAGAGAGGAATGGACAAGTTGGAGAATATCTAGAGGGCATTGGCCAGGATGATAAGAATGCTAGAAACCATACTACTCAAGGATTGAAGGATCTAAGGATGTTTAGCCTGAAAAAAGGGAAGTCTCAAGGGGAACATGATCGTTGTCTTCAAATATTTGAAAGACTGTCTTGTAAAAAGAGGTATTGGACTCGTCCTGTTCTTCTCTGGAGGGAAGAACTAGGAACGATGGGTGGAGGCAACAAAGAGGCAGAATTCAGTTCAATAGAGGGAAAAATCTCCCTGTATTTTGAACTGTCCAAGAGCGGAATGAGTTCTATCTCAAAGGAGGGAGCTCCTTATGATTGGAAGTGTTCCAACAGAGGCTGGGAGACCACCTGACAGGGATGTTGTAGAGGGCCAGCACTGGGTGGGAGGTGGAACTGATTTTAGAATCTCAGGTCTGGGATTACTGGCTGGGCTTGTTCCCTGGAATTCTACCATCAGAGATTTGTCGGGTCCTGAAGATTTTGGGGTCTTTAAAGATTATTATTAATCAGTCAGTATTTGCTGAGTTCTTGCTTTGTACCCAGCATTATGCTGGGCATTGTTGGGGTAGAATAGGGTCTAGGAGTGCTACAAAGAGAGAAGAATTGATCGACTATCAGGCATGCAATTGCATGAAAGGCACTGCGCTAGATGCTAGGGATAAAATGTCTAAGGGATAGGGCTTGCTCTCAAACTTATAATCAAATGCCCCTGAGAAGTGGCACACCTTAAGCTAGTCAGTATGAGTGTGTGTGTGTGTGTGTGTGTGTGTGTGTAGAAAGAGGGAGAATTTGTCCTTTTGACTTTTATAGCTAAGCAGAAAGAACCACAGATAGTTTTGCTGTGAGTGCCCATGGTGCCACTTCCTCCTCTTCATAGTCATCTTGACACTCCTGACCAGTTCCTCTGTCTCCCAGAGGGATCACCCCTCTAGCTCTTCTCAATGCCAGATTAATCTTCCTACTACACCGTTCTGATCACAGATCTGCTCCACCTATTGGCCTCCCTGACTTCCTTTAAATACCAACTAAAATCCCACCTCCTACAGGAAGCCTGCCTAACCCTTCTTAATTCCAGTACTTTCCCTTGTTTAATTATCTCCTATTTAACTTGTATATAGCTTGCTTTGTATGTTACTTGTTGGCTCCTCCTTTAGATTGTAAACTCCTTGTGGGCAAGGACTATCTTTTGCCTTTTGTATCCCCAGTACTTAGTCCTTAGCCTGCCACGTTGTGCCTGCTTAGTTTTTGTTGACTGATTGACTGATCAACACACTCTCTACTCAAAATCCTTTGGTGATTCTCCAGTACCCATTGAATAAAGTCCAGACTCCTTAACCTGACATTTAAGACCCTCTGCAATCTGTTGCCACCTGACATTTCCAGATTTATCTCCTTCTGCTCCTTCTTTTTCTCTTCTTCCTCCTCCTCTCCCTCTTCAGGTACTCTACACTTTGTCCAAACTACCCTGGCCAGTTTGGAAACTCCTGCACATCTACCTCTGCCTTTACTCATGCTCTTCTCTACGTTCCAGTGGCCCGCCCTCTTTCCATTTGTTGGCATCTTTCACCCATTCTGCAAGACAGAGCTTAGATGTTGCCCCCTTTATAAAGCCTTTCCTGATTCCTCAGGCTGGAAGTGTGACATATTTCTCATCCAACCTCATAGCCCCCTCTATCCTATTCTGTTACTAGTTATGTGACTGCTAACAAGTCATTTCATTTGGAGTCTCAGTTTCCTCATCTGTAAAATAGAGATAATTAATAATAATAATAACAATACTTGCACTGCTTATATTGCAGGGTCACTGGGGAGAAAACACTTTGTAAGCTGTAAAGGATTATGAATATTTGAGTTGTTGTTACTCCTCTTGTACAAATATTCTAATTTGCATTAGATCATAAGTTCCTTGACGGTAGAGTTTATGTCATTCATCTTGGTATCCCCAGTGCCTAATTGAAGAGGGGAGTAGGATGTGGGTAATACAGCAGTGATGTACCCTGAACACAGTATACACTGAATAACAATTTGTTAAATGAACTTTATCTGTGCACACACCTTATAACCCCTACTAGAACATATCACATGAGGATAGGCTGAAGGAATAGGCATAATGATATGAGAGTATGAGAGCATGATTGCTCTCTTCAAGTATTAGAAGGTGAAAGAGGATTTAGATTTGCTGTGTTTGACCCCAAAGGGAAGAACTGGGAACATAGGGTAGAATTTTCAAGAGGCATATTTAGGCTTTGGTATCAGGAAAAATTTCCTATTCACTAGAGCTATTAAAAAATGAAATGGACTTTCCCAGAAGGAAATGGGTTCCCCTTCATTGGAAGCGTTCAGGTTGTGGTTGGACAATCATTTGGGGGGATTTTGTAGCAAGGAGTCTTGTTCAAGTATGAGTAGATGGCTTTTGAAGTGCCTACCAATTCTAAGATTCCAAGATAAGCTTCTGGTGGGTCAGGACCATATTTTAATTATCCTTCTATCTATCTCATGTGAGCCATGAAGAGTCTTGCACATGGTCATTGTACACCATGGACAGTTAACAAATGTTGGCAGAAGTGAAAGAATGACTGAATGACATGGTGGTAGCATGGAGATATTATCGCCATTTTACAGATGAGGAAAGTGAGGTACTGAGAAGTTAAATGATTAGCTCATGGTTAGACAGGTTAGTAATTGTCTGAGGTGGGATCTGAACCCAGATCTCCTGACTCCAAATTTTTGAAAATACTATGCAAATATGAGTCATCACCATCGTCTTCTTTTTCTTCTCGTCCTCCTTCCTTTAAAAGGTAATCCTTCCTTCTGTAACTTTGCAGAAGCCCCTCGGCTGGTAGTTGACCAACCTCACGTTTCTGTGCTGGAGGGAAGGGAAGCCTTGCTGGGTTGTCTGCTGCAGGGGGGCAGTCCACCTCCTCAGCTCCATTGGCTGTGTCCCCAGCAGCGTCCTGTGGACCCAAACACCCCCCATTACACACTACAGCAGAGTGGCTCCTGGTTTAGCCTCATCCTCCATGATGCTGACCCTGCCCGCCACAGTGGCATTTACCACTGCTTTGCTTGGAATGCTCTGGGCAATGCCAGCCACAGCGTCCTCCTGGAGGTTCAGAGTGAGTGACGGGGGCAGAGAGTGCTGGGAGGGTTAAATCCAGTCAGAAGAGAGAGACTTCTCTCTTGTAAGCGCCTGGAAAGCAGAGACTGTTACTTTGTTTTTGTATTCTAGCACCCAGCACAGTGATAGGCACATAGCTGCTTAGTAAATGTTTCTTGAATCAAAGGAAATGGAACGGAATTAAACCCCCCATCCAAAGATAGAAAACAGTATGTGCCTCTCTAAGAGATATGTGAAGATACTTCTGCTGCACTGTCTATCATGCAGGCCTGGGTGTCGGTATGACAGAATGACAGTAAGAAGCTAACTTAGAGATTGTCACATCTGATCCACTTATTTTACAGATGAGTAAGCTTGCCCACAAAGGGAGAATGCTAAAATTAGCACAGCTAGTTAGAGACCAAGCTGGGATGAAAACCTATGTTTCCCAATTCATGGCACAGTGACCCCTGCTGCCCTCCCTATGCTTCATCATTGAGAGTGTGTGTGTGTGTGTGTGTGTGTGTGTGTGTGTGTGTGTGTGTGTGTTGGTGTCCACGTGGGGTAAGAAGGCAGGTGAACATGGGTCAGGCGTATGTCCCTAAGGCTCCTTCCTAAGCTTTCTTCTCTCTCTGCTGCTTTTCTTAGGGTACCCTGCCCCACCCAATGTCACTATCAGCAGTCTGACTTATGGGAGACAGCGAAGTGAGGTGAGACTGCAGTGGGCCACGAAGGGTCCTGGGAACCTCACAGGCTTTATGGTCCAGCGGAGGGCAAGCTCCCCAGGCTCAGGGGCTGGAGTCTGGGAGAGAGCAGCTGGAGACATCGAGCCAGAGAGCCGAGGGCGGCGCTTGGGTGGCCTGGATCCCGGGATCCTCTATTCCTTCCGTGTCTTGGCACTGAATCACCGCACAGCTGGGCACCCTTCTGAGGTGAAGACACCAGGTGCTGGGCCTTCTCCTCTTACCACCAAGGCACCCCCAAAACCTTGTCCAAGTTCTTCATAGGAAACTCCCTACTACTGCCCTGTTTGCTGAAATAGGGGCAGCTAGATGAAGCAGTGGATGGAGCACTGAGGTTCAAGTCAGGAAGACCTGAGTTCAAATCCAGTATCAGACACTGGGAAAAACCACTTCATCTCTTTCTGCCTCAGTTTCCTTATTTGTAAAATGAGGGTGATAATAGAACCTACTTCCCAGGGTGGTTGTTAGGATCCAGTGAAATAATCCCTGTAAAATACTTTGCACAGTGCTTGGCACATAGTATTTGTTATATATATGAGCTATTCTTACTTCCCAGTTCCAGCCTCAATTTTTCTCTCTGTTTCCCCCAGCCTCAGTCATTGCCTCTCACTCAGTGCAGTACTTTTTTTGTCTCCTTTCCATACTAGGAGGCACTAAAGGCTCCAGTGTCCCTAAGAGCCAAGAAGGGAAAGGCAAAGACCAAGGTCCATTAGACCCAAGGGGGCTGGAAGTTAGGTTAGATAGTGATAGTGCAGCAGAAGTTGGTTAGGAAGACCTGGGTTCAAATCCTACCTGTGACCATTTACATGGACAAAGTCACAATGTCTTTGAGCTTTAGTTGCCTCATCTGTGGGGTGGGTTTGCTTGTTTTGTCTGGACCTACAATTTCAATCATGTGGGAAGCTCCTTCACATAGAAACTTTCTCCACTGATGTAAAACAGCAACTGGTCTGTAATTTATATCCTCAGAATATAGGGCAAAGAGAGATTAAAGGGATTTGCCCATTATGGGTAGAGTCTCCCACATTGCTAGTCAGTGTAAGATGAAGGATTTGAACCCAGGTTTCCCCAACTCCAAAGTCCCTCCCCTCCCACCTTCCAATCTCCCATTCACTATCCTTGCTTCTCATCTAGTAAGGGAAAATATTTCTACTATACCTCCCTTTTAGTATTGTTGTGAGATTCAAATGAGATTATATAAAACAATTTGTAAGCCACAAAGTGCTACATAAATATTAGTGTAGTCCCATCCCTGCCAATGGCCCTCCCAGCTTGCACTATACCCCAGGTTCACGGTTAAACCATAGCACATAAGACTCCATCAATATATTTAAATGCTGAGAGTCAGCCAAAGATACAATTAACTCAAAGCAAGGGCGCATAGTAAGAAAAATAGCCACAAAACCTAGTGGCACACTCTCACAAACAGACAGTCAGCAGGAAGAATAGATGCCCATAGAGTTTGTAAGTGGAGAAACGTAGGCATACAGAACCCATGTGGCCAAGACAACTCATACCTCGGCTACCACCAGAGACTCCGATGTCTTCATGTGATGGCCTCACACTGCTCCTTGTGGAGTGAGCATCTCTGATGGGCAAGCTGCTCACTACAGCGTAGGTACACGGCCCTGACGCTAGGCCCTGATGGTCTTTACTGTCTCCAGCTAAAGGCGGCTGAAATTCTGGTCTGGGGTACTGCTATAAACACTTACAGAAAGAACAATAACTGTACCCTAGGACTAGCAGATGGTTGGGTCTCTACTGTTACCAGCTTTGGGCACAGCTGAAATTTTGGCCTAGGGTACCACTACACCTCTTGGGGAAAAGATGACGTTCATATACTAGGTAAAACCAACAGAATCCTCAGTCACGAGGCCTGACACCTCCAGGGCAGGATCTCCATGCTCTTGACTCTTCTCAACTCTGCAGCTATACCATGTTTCCTTGGAAACTTCTTCTACAACAAGATGTCATTGCTAACTGGGGTGGGGAGGGAGAAGAGACAAATCCCCAACCCTGCTTGCTGCCCCCTCAAGAGGCACAAGGGAAAAGTTGAAAAGGGAACTCAACAGTTGGTCTTTCCTCCAGAGGAGGACAATCTAGGCCCTCTCTACCAAGGTTGGTTGCCATTTTTTAAACTCAGTCTCTCCCATCTGCCCATTTCCATGATTGAGTAGAGAAAAGGCAGAGCAAGTCTACTGTCTGCCAATCCTTAGCTCTGTACTTAAAAGGTACAAATGTGCTACTCCAAAGCCTAAGCCCCTGGAGGTGGGCTACTCAAAGTCTCACATTCTTACATCTCCCTCTCATCAAGTGGACTGAGGTTCTCACCTCTTGCTTTCCTTCTTCACTCTCATAGTACACATAAATACACTCATTTCTCATATGACAAGGATCATGGGAACTCTAGAATCTCTAATTTAGCAGACTTGCACTTCAACGGGGAAATCCCAAGGAAATTCCAAATCAGGCCATAGATTTCCATATGGGAGAGTATAAGAGAGATGGCAAGAACCAAAAGAGCTCTATAGTCAACAAAACAGACCTAGCTTTTACTCCTTCAAAGAAGAACTTGATCTCTTTAGCCGCCTTCAAAGGCGGAGGGTAGCACTGGGCAATGCTGAGAATAATACTAGACTTGAAATCAAAAGACTTGGGTTTGAGTTTTGACTCTGCAACTTAACAGCTGAGTGACTTTGAGGAAATCACCTCCCCAAGTCTTTGTTTTCTCATCTGTAAAATGGGGATAATACACTTATTTGTACAATTTACTTCATAGAATTGTGAGAAGTGAACTACTGAATAAATGTGAATTATTAAGAGTTTTCTCCAAACTCCAAAAGTAGACAAGGAGGTAATTGGGAATGGGGTACCCTTTAGGTGACTTTAGAGTTTGACCTTGTCTGCTAATTAACTGGAAGGGAGCTCCTACTACCTGGCCCAAATATTGGCCTCATGCTCATCCAATGAATCCTGCTCTCTCCTCTTCCAGTGGATCCTCCCTTCAATGCCTACCCTGCTGTGCTGGGTGCAGCAGGCACTGGAATGGTAGTGGCTACAGTGGCCTCCCTGCTGGTGTTCCAGTATGCTGTTCGGCACCCAGAGACCTTCCCTCGTGAGTGGGAGTTTGGGAGATGGTGCCTGCTCTTGCCAACTCAAGCTAACATTAGACAAGGGATATAGGCACTCCTTTAACCCTAATCCTCCGCTCAACTGTATTCTCTACTAGAGGTCCCTTCCCTTGAGAAACGAATGGGGTAACCCTCTCGGGCTTTAATCTCACAAATCTAGGCCAGTTCCTCTCTGTCCTGAGTTTCAACCTAGCAACAGGATGGAAAAAGGATATTAAAATTGTGCCTCTAGATCTGGGCCTTCAACACCCCTTCCTCCCTAGATAACCCTGCCCCCCTCCCACTTTATTCTATCATTGCCAAGTTAGGGCAGAAGGTGCTGGAGCTGGAGGCTCTGTCAATGACGGCTTTTCCTTTCACAGGACTGGGTCGGCCGCTGTTCCTCACGTGAGTGTGGACTTCCCAGTTGGGTGGTGGGCGGGGGTAAATGGACTCTTCCAAATGGAATGCCCTATAGTAGCTATTACTGGTGTTCTCCTTCTTCCTGTGCCAGGTGGAATCACCAAGACCAGAGGGCCACAATGGATGCAGAGATGCAAGCAGGTTAGAACAACTCACCAAGGTTTCCACTCTAAGCGAGGGAGGGACTGACTACCTCTATGAGTTTCATACCTTTGCATACACTGTAATCTTGGCTATTCGGGCAATGTGTCTTTCCTGAGAACCTGGGAAGCAGCTTGCCCTCTAAGGTTTCTGGCTTTTTCCAAGTCCTTCATGTATTCTTTCTGTAGGTGAAGCCCCAATCTCAACCATAACCCCAGGCTCACCCCTGGAACCTAATGATACTCCTGTGAATGTGACCATTACTGTGACTGCAACACCATGAAGTCCTGGGAAAGAAAGACTGTGTAAATACAATTAGAGAATGGGGCAGGAAGGAAAAATCTGGGGATCAAGGACGAATGACCCCATTTTTCACTCCAGCTGATCTCATAAATTCAAAGGAGTAACGGGAAAAAAAACCCAGACTAAGTTTTCCCCACTTTTACTGGTAAGACAAACTTCCATCTTTATAACTGAATTGCCAGCTCAATTTTGTCCCTAGTCCCAAAGAGTCATCCCATCCAAGGTGGCAGCTGCTTGGAGAATAGAGTTGCAAAGCCCTACGGGAAGAGACATAGGCTAACAAATATTCACCAGATGAAGGCAAATACCCAGGAACTAGGAAGAGATTCTCTTCCTATATCTGTATTCGAGTTAAGGAGGAGGAAGTACTTACCAAGAAGGAACCAGAATTTTGTGGTTTGAACTCTTTAATAAACTGCACATAATGCTGTCATTAATTGGAAGCTATTCATTATAATCCTTGCACTCTCTCACAGGGTTGTTTTGAGGAAAGTGCACACTCACTTCATACTTTTTTCCAGCTAATTGCCCCTTCTATGACCCCCATTCTCTCACTTATCTCTCCCTGTCTATTGGCTGCTTCACTACTACCTACAAAATTGAGGATGGGGGAGACACGGGGGTCCCAAACTCAGGACCCACTCCCCCATCCTCAAAAAACCCTTACTTTATCCATCCATCCTTGCTATTTATCATCCAGTATCTCTCCTCCCTTCTTTGGCCAAATTCCTTGAGAAGGCCACCTACAATAATTGCTTCCACTTCCTTTCCCCTCCCTCTTTTCTTAACTCTACAGTCTGACTTTCCTCATCAATCAACTGAAACTGCTCTCTCCAAAATTACTAATGACCCAATTGCTAGATCAAATGGCCTCTTCTCGATCCTCATCCTTCTCAAGCTCTCTGAAGCCTCTCAATCACACTCTTGATACTCTTCTTTCTAGGTTTTCATGACACTATTGGTTCTCCTTGTACCTCTCTGCTTCTTCTCAGTGTCATTGCTGAAGGAATTTCATCGAAGTCACTCTCACTAGCCAGAGGCATTCCCCAAGGCTTTATCCTGGGCTCTCTCCTCTTCTTCTACATTACTACAGCATTTGTTGATCTCATCAGCTCCCAAGAATTCAGTTATCATCTCTATGATGATGATTCTCAAGTCTACTTAACCAGCACCAATCTCTTTGACCTCCAGTCTTGCATCTCCAACTATCCACATTGTGAAACAATGTCCTATACAGATTACTGTATAGGTCCAAAACTGAATTCATTATCTTCCCCCCAGGGTTCTTAAGCCTTTCCCTCTTCCTAACTTCTCTATTAGTGTTGAGAGTACTACCATCTTCCCATCCTGGACTCCTCACTCTCGCCCTCATACTCAATTTGTTGCCAAGGCCTGTTGATTTTGCCTTCACATCATCTCTCATATATGCCCCCTTCTGTCTTTTGACACTGCCATTACCCTGGCAATAGCTTGCTAGCGGGTCTGTCAGGTCTTTCCCCACTCCAGTTCTTTCTCTACTCAGCTGACCTACTTAACAGCAGGTTACCTGTCACCCTCCTACTCAAATTCCAATTGCTTTCACCTCTAGGATCAAATACAAAAATCCTCTGATGTTCAAAGGCCTTCATGACCTACTTTCCCAGTCTTCTCACACCTTACTCCCTATCCCGCTTCTCCCTCCAGCCACTGCTCTCCAGTGACACTGGTATCCCTGCTGCTCCTCGAAGAATTCACTCCATGTCCCAGTTCCAGGCATTTTCCCTGGCTGTCCTTCTAACTGGAATTCTCTCCCTCATATCTACCTCCTGGCCTCTCAGGTTTACTTTTAAGTCCCAGCTAAAATTCTACCTTCTACAAGAAGACTTTCTTGATCCCCATCATTCTAGTGCCTCTGTTAATTAGCTCCAATTTATCTTGTATGTATCTTGTGTGTACATAGCGGTTTGCACGTCTTCTCCCCCATTAGACTGAAAACTCTTGAGAGAGCAAGGACTGTCTTTTTTTTTAAACAATCCCAGCACTCAGCACAGTGTCTGTCACATAGTAAGTGCTTGATAAATGTTTACTAACTGAATGACGAAGGATCTCCAGGAAACTAAACTTAGTGTCCAGTCCGCTTATTTTGGTGGGAAGACTTAAACCTCTACTCCCTTGATACTGCTGCAACAGAAGCTATATTTTAGAAGAGGCCTCGGGAAAATCCTCCTAACTCTAAAGAAATTCAAGTCCTTATTATAAGCCCTTGGCTCCTACTGGGAATTTGATGTTTGAAATGGCAATAGGTACAGGAAGTCATCTCCAACCAAGTATGCAAGATTGCCATTCTTTTCCCCTACTTCAGGAGCCATCACAGTCCATTTTGGTCAAAAGGGCTGGGAAGCACATGATTATTCCATCCCTATTCTGTGTCAAAAGCCAGGTATAGAGGCGTTGCTGATACAGCCCCCGCCACCAGGTTGGGGGGGAATCGGCTGACAGGCATGCTGGCAGCTCCAAAGTTACACCTCTGCCAGCATGACTGACTGGCTCCAAGAGCGTGTCTCTGAAATCTGGGTGAGACACAAATGCAGGCTTGTTTAACTGGCCTGAGAAGACAGGCCTTGGAGCAGCTCAGCAGGAGACCTGGATGAGAAGAGACAGCAGAATAGCCAACAGAACATCTTGCCAAAAACAAGGCGTCTGGAGACTGAAAGGCAGCTCATGGAAAACTGGCAGGAAACTTGAGATGTTGTTAAGGCTTGTGATAGATTTAGGCCATATTAGAGAAAATGCTTCCAACCCCCACAACTCCTCCCCCCCCACCCCCACCCCTTAAAGCTATCAGCTTTGGGACAAACAATGTGGGGCAGGGGGCCAAAGAGAGGCAGCATGGTGTAGCAGAAAGAACTGAGTTCAAACCCTGACTCTACCACTTGATTTGGGGGCAAAATGTGACCCTGTTACCTCATCTTTAAAATGAGAGGCCTGGACTAAATGATCCCCAAATTTCCTTCCAGCCTCAAATCTGTGATCCTAGGATTGACTATACAAGTTAATATAAAGCATTGGGGAAAAAAGCTACTAGTGGAAAGTACTCCACACATATCCTCCCCCCACCCCCAAAACAAACAAACAAACAAAACCCTGTGTTTTCTGGGTTAAGAGAGGTGACCCTTCTGGCCGCCTTTTTTTTTTTTTTACCACAATGGTTTGTTTTTTAAGAGTCTGTACAGAGGCTGGACTCTGGAAAAACTATGGAAAAAGTAACATCGTGACTCAGACCTCTCTATCATCATTCACTTCCTTTAGCTCTCATGTTACAGTGGCTATGTTGTTCTCATAAGCCCCCCTCGGACACACAGGTATTTGGCTCAAGGCATTTCCCACTTAACTGTCATGTAGCTTGTTCTCAGCTTTTCAATCAGGTATGATAAACTAAGCTAATAAGATGCCTTTGCTTAGGGGTTAAATTTCTATTATTTCATGGGCTTTCTGGATGGAGACTGCTTTAACCCAAAGAAGTAATTCTAATGGTGGGAATTCCAAGAAACAACTGGAGACCAATGAAGAAGATAGCTTGGGGATAGGAGAGGTCATTCAGTACATCTCAAACACAACACAGAGGTAGCACCAGCTGCAGCTGGCTTGACTCTGTGGCTCGGGGAGTGTATCAAAGCAGCAATCTCTTTAATGTAAATCATACCAACAACAACCTCCCCCCCCCCCCCATAATCCACCTGCCAAAACTACATCTTTTAAAATATGTACAATTTCAAAAACAATATTACAACTTTTTGCTTTTTTTTTTTTTAGGAAAATATAACATATTTTTCTATATGATACAAAACATGCACCTCAAAGTCATTGCTTTCAAAGACAGCAACACAGGTGAAACTCAAATATAAAATTTCTCTTCTAGGCAGTACTGTAGCTTGAGTGGATTTGTGACAAGGGATCAACCAGGATTTCATGCTTAGGTCCTTACAGTCTTAATATTATCAAGAATGTAACTCATGTTGGAAGGCTTTCCAAAAAGACCATGATGAAAGTCATTATTTGCTATTTAACCTACCTCCTGCACAATACCTACTACCAGATTCAGTATATAAGTCATACTCAGACAATCTGCATTATATACACCAGGTAATGATATAAGTGATACTATTAGTGTTTGAGTGGAAGGAATAATGGAGGGGAACATGGAGATAAATATTCAAATATAAAATCACAATGAACATGAAAATGACTCTGGGAATAGATGGCACAATATTTTTAAGATCTAACAGTACATATTAAAAAAGTATACAAGGGAGAATCTAATTTTCAGTAATGTGCAAGGAATGAGCAGCAAATAACTAAACAAAACGGCATACAGCTCTACCAATAGAGGATATGAAGCAGTGCTTTTGTTGGTAAAATCAAGGCATCAAATGGGAACAAAGAAAACAGATGGCAGCAAACACTCCAACCAGACCTTTTACAAAATTTGGCCAATAGTGCCAAAGAAAACGACCTCTGTACTGTATCGTTTTATTTCCTGGTGAAATGGTACTAAGGTAGAAGTGAATATAATAGATTGCTCCCAGTAATTTTGGGAGCTGTGCAGGATTTGGAGGCTCACAATGGTCCACTGGTTGGTTAGAACTCACAACTCCTAAACATAAAGGCAATTATATATATATATATATATATAAAATATATATTTTTTATAAATAAAATACAATAAAAAGGACAACACTTAAAACAGTGTCACTAATAACATAAATAAAGCAGTCCATGATGAGATTGTGCTAACAAGGTAGGGTTAAGCACTCTCTTCCTTGCAGGCAAATCCCATCTCCAAACTTAACTCTTTTAAAGCAGTTTATGACCCAAGGCTCAAGCTAACCCACTTCTACTTTTCTGAATCAAATTGACCCCAGTGGCTGCCAACAAGCATTCACTCCACAGCCCTCTAACAATTCTCTAATAACCTATTCTGACAAGATTACACCAGCTTAATTTGAAAACAAAGGGTTTGTTTTCATACTCCAGGTTATCCCCAGCTAGGCACAAGAAGTCAGAGGAGTGCCCATCCCCCACCAAAGCTAAATAATCTGAAGACTATGAAGAATAAATCCAGTATACTGCAAACATGGACGTCTGGAATGTAGAACCTGTCTGTCCAGCAATCCCCAGTGCCCTACTATGAAACTGCAATAATTATTTTCTACTGGAATAAACTCTTGCATAGTGAACAAGGTCAAACAAAACATTTTCACTGGAGCTTCTACTTATAAAATATATAGCCATTTATAGAAATATCTATACATTTGTATAGACAGACATTTAACACATTATTGTGTTTATATATATATGTTGTCATTTCAGGGGAACTAGAGTTTTCCCCCTCCCTTATGACATAAAACTTTGCACAACTTAATTCAACTTAGCAGATATTTATTTAGGGGCTCTGCTGAACAGAGAATACCTTCTGCTTCCCATCCCACCCTTCACCCCCACTCCCTAAGGGATATTCAACTTAAACTAGGAACAACAGGACACAAGAGTTTGACTCAAGCTTGCTATTAAACATGCCTATCACTGATTTTCTTCTTTTTAAACAAGGGAGGGGGAGAAATCTCTCAAAGGCAGCTGTACATGTCCTCTTTACCCAGAGGCAACAGCAACTGAGATTTACAGGCCTTACTGGCTAAAGCTCTAGATGCTTGTTTATTACTATGATGATATCTTTAAAGAATGTGCAGGAAGCAACAAACCACCTGCACCCTCTTTTTTTCCTAACTCAACCTCACCAGTAAGGTTGGTTCCAGATGCCTAACTGTTTTCCTTAAACACCTTTATCTTCTAGGCAATTGTCCATGCAAGGAGTTGGAAAACTTTTAGGCTACAATCCACATAACAGGCTAAAGGATATTCCTCAGGGAGGGGTTAAATTCCTCCCTCCTCTTCTTTAAACGTATGGTCTTCTCTCAAATCCACTTTGTAAAGTTTGGTTTTCTTCCTACCCTTTCAAAATGGCAACCATTTGTGGGGAAAAACCTTGCCTACCTAGAAAGTGCATCCAGAGTTGTGTTTAACTGTAAGAAGAGGGCAAGTTAACTCAGTATTCCAATATCTGCGTGATCAGCACTCTCACAGATCACGTAAGCTAGATCTGCCAGGAAAACGGGTCCCCTTATAAAATAAACTGACTGACTTTAGAACATCCCAGATCGTGCTACAAAAATAACACATCAACTAGACAGCTCTCCATTTGACAACACTGTGACTGGCAACAAACTTCAAAATGCCTGTGCAATAATTGCCCTTAGGCTATAACTGCCAACAGTCAAGATTCTCTGTAGATAGACTCCTCCCATAATTAAAGTTATTGGAAAATGCAGGATGATTCCATTGGCTTTTAGATTCTTTTAAAACTATACAGAACAACACTGTTTTGCGCTGGGAAGGAGAAGGGGATGGGGAAGGGTATTTCTCAAGGCATAAATAATATAAAAAGGCAAACATTTTAAGATACATTCAAACGACATCACTACTCCAAGAAAATAAATAATAACTTTGTCTGTTTTGAATTAATGTCTTTCTTGTAGTCCCTTCCCATGCCCACGTTGTGCAGTTACTGGTTTGAAGTGCGAACAAAGTCACTTGCACACGTTCAGGTTTCCTGGGATTGCCGAAGGTCCCTTGAAGTGTTGTCTACTGTAATATCAGCTGAAGACCAGGCTGTCTTTTCACTACAGTCCCTTGAAAGAGATGGCAAAATAAGGGAGCTCCAACTCAAAACATGATTCTCTGTTTCAGAATGTAGACAGCTGTCTCCTGAAAGGCAAAAGAGCTATAGAAGTATGAAATGACAAAGGCAAATTCTTCAAGGCACCCTCAATAACTCAATTTAAGAATAACAAATGAAGGGACATGTGACATAGACTATTAACTTCAAGCATGGCCATTTAAAATATTTAATCCTAATCCCTCCCATCTTCTACAGCTGGTCAACCTTAGAATCAAACCTACTCTTTCTCTCTAATCTTCAGTTTTCTCTATATCTATTAGTTCCTTTTCTTTTGCCTACAAACACACCCAGGTCTCCCCCAACTTTAAAAACCCCCTACTAGATCATACCATCTCTGTAATTCTCCTCCTCTTCTCCAATGAATTCCTTGAAAAAGTTGTCTACACTAAACGCTTCCACTTCTTTTTCTTTCTTCTAAACTCCAATCTAGCTTCTGACCTCATCATTCAACTGAAACTGCTCTCTTCAAAGTTACCAATGATCTCTTAATTGCCAAATCTAATGGTCTTCACTCTATCCACACTGCAGCATTTGCCATGGTGGATCAGCTTCTCCTTCTGGATACTCTCTCCTCTCTGGGTTTTCATGATCCTCCTTTCTCTCAGCATGTATCTCCTACCTGTCCGAAGGCTCCTTCTCAGTCTCCTTTGCTAAGTCTTTACTTATATCATGTTCATTAACTGTGGATGATGATCTAAGGGTCTATCCTTCTCTACTCTCTCTCTCACTTGATAATTACATCAATTCCCATGGGTTTAACTACCATCTCTATTATGATGATTACCAAAACTACATAGCCCTAATCTCTCCTCTAAGCTTCAGTCCCTCATCACTACTACTTATTGGACAATTTGAACTTTATTGTTCCATAGGCATCACAAATTCAACAAGCCCAAAACCAAACTCATTATGTCCCCAAACTTTCCCAGCTCACTTTATGCTGAACTCTCTTATTACTGTTTAGGTTACCACCATCCTCCCAGTCACCCAGGTTTGCTACCTCAGTGTCATCCTTGACTGCTCTCTCTCAATCATCCCACAGATACAATCCACTGCCAAATCCTGCTATTTCTTGATTTCATAAAATCTGTCACATTATGTCCCTTTCTTGCTATTTACACAGCCACCTCCTAAATCGAGCCCCTCATGACCTCTTGGAATAGCCTTAAAAAAAGTTTCACACTCTCAACTCTCTTCCTACTCTAATCCATCCTCCACACAGCTGCTAGTGATTTCCTAACGTACAAATCTGACCGTGTCACCCCACTCAACACTCCAGGGGCTCCCTATTACCTCTAGCATCAAATATAAATTCTTTTGTTTGGCATTTAAAGCTCTTCACTACCTGAAGCCTTGCTACTTTCTCAATTTTCTTACACATTACTCCCTTGCACACACCCTGCAGTCTTGCCATGCCGGCATCATTGCTGACCGTGTACATGACACACCATCTTGTATCTCTGTGCTCTCTGGCTTTCTCCAGGGCCTGTAATGCCCTCCCTCTTGAAATCCAGCTCCCTGAATCTCTAGATTCCTTCAAACATGACCTCCTGCAGAAGGCCTTCCCCTCTAAGGTTCCTTTCCATCTACTCTGCTGATATCCTGCATATACTATTTATTTATAATCATGTTTCCCTCATTAAAATGCAAGTTCCTTAAAGGCAAGGACTAATTTTTTTGTTTGCTTTGTTTTGCTTTTGCTCTGTATCCAGTGCTTGGCACATAGTAGACTTAATCAGATGTTTGGTGAGTGATTGAACTGGGTGGGGATTAAAAAGAAATACCAACTTTCTGAGGGCATAATCTCAAAAAGTCTCAAGTTAACTACCTTTAAGAAAGGTTACAGAAGCAGGAGCAATACCATTGCCACCATCTGCCTTCTCCCATGAAGTCTTTGGTTCAGGTGGCAACTGAAGTCTACTTAAGTTTATTACTTGTGACCTCATGAGATCACATCCTAACTAGAAGGGCATGCATAATAATGGAGTTTTCAGCAATCAAATTTTACCATTATCTTTCTTTGACAAGAGTATTTGATAGCCCTAGTCCTTTGGGAGGTATTTATAAAGGAGAAAGAATACTATCCTTGAAAGTATGCATCCTTCCAATCAAAAGTTAGTTTCCAGTATATTGCTATATGTCCAAGAATGGTTACAGGAGGTTTCATCTAGAAATTCAAAGTTTGCTTCCCCAGCTCTGCCGAATTCTGCTTACCTTCTGTGCAGTCTGAGTTGATCTGCTTTGTATTTTCCTGACAGCAAGGATGTGGGGTGGATGCTGGTGCCACTTTGTCCTTGATGCCCTCCTCAGGTAATTCACCACATTCTGGGACTGCAGAGGCTAGGCACATGGGTACCATCATATGACTCAGGGGCTTCATCTCTAGGCTATCTGGCTGATAAGGTGCTACCATCGGGATCACAGGAAGGGGACTGTTGCTGAAAGTGCCATTGGTTTTGGTGAAACACCTAAAATATTTAATTCAAAGAAAAGAATTAGAGTTGTGTACAACATGATCTACAGTAAAGGTATTTTCTATGTGTAAAGTATATAAAAGAGAAAGGGCCCAGTGAAACTGGCAAGGGTGAATTCAGTAAGATCGATAACTTCAAAGCCAGTGGCTGTGGGTTTGTGGGCGGCTTTGCCACTTACGACCTGTATAGGCACATCACTTAACCTCTCTAGGCTGCAGTTTCCTCATCTGTAAAATGAGGAGGTGTTGACTGGATAATCTCTCAAGTTTCTTTGAGTTTTAAATCTATGACACTATGAAATTAAGACAGGTTGGCACTTTATAATTACAGTACTAGACTATTAGTTACAAATGTAAAAACATCCATGATTTGAGACACTAAGCAGTCAAAACTCCTAGCTGAAGTCAACTGCAAAAGAAGTGTGAAGTCACTGATCAAATGAGTCAATAATACTCCAACCGCTTAAACATTTGGAACCTTTTAATTGCTTGTCACAAATGCACTCTTTGCCTGAGTTCAACAAGTATCAAACAAGTATGAGAGATGGAAGATGTATGTTGAAGATGTATTGATAAAACTCACTTCTTTCAATTGGTTGTTGTCCTTCATTCTCAAAGAGAACCAAATGACATCGCTATGCTAGAGTCAAGTTATAGTATGTTCAACTGTGGCTGATCAGACCAATACAAGCTTGGAATGCTCTACCACAGGTCATGTGAACATTTGAGGTGGATTCTCTAAATCTGTGCACCTTATGTTTCTTTGGAGTCATTTCAATTCTTCTTTGTTCATAGAGCACAGCAACTTCTTTGATGAGGGTGCTCCACGTTCGGTGGTCCTGTGCCAGTGTCTTCCATGTCACCCAATCAATTCCAAAGTTCTTCAGAGAGATCTGAAGAGTGTCAGTGTTTCACTTCTTCTGACCATCATGTAAGCACTTGCCTTGTGTGAGTTCTCCATAAAATAGTCTTTTGGGTAAGGATACATTTGAATTTCGAACAACATGGCCAGCCCATCAGAGTTGTACTCTCTACAGTAGAGTTTGAATGCTTGGCAGTTTAGTTCAAGAAAGGCCATCAGTGTCTGGTACCTTATCCTGACAGGTGATATTCAGAATCTTCTTAAGATAATTCAAATGGAGGCAATTCAGTTTCTTGGCATGGCACTGGTATACTGTCCAGGTTTCACAGGCATACAGCAATGATGTCAGCACAACAGCTCTGTAGACCTTCAACTCAGTAGTCAGTTTAATACCTATCTCTCCCACACTTTCCTTTGGAGTCCCCCGAACACTGAGCTAGTTTTGGCAACACATGCGTCAACCTCGTTATCAATGTGTACATCCCTGGAAAGTATATTGCCAAGGTGAGTGAACTTATCCACAGTATTCAAAACCTCTCCATTTGCTATAACTGATGGTTCCACATATGGCTGGTGGAGCACCTGTGTTTTCCTGGTGTTCACTGTTAAGCCAAAATTAGCTTAAGCAGCAGAGAATCTATCCATACTTTGTTGCATCTCATCTTCAGAAGCTGCATTGAGTGCATAACCATCTGCGAACAAAAAAAAATCATGTACCAACTCTCCCTCCACTTTGGTCTTGGCACTTCTGTCAATACCATATACAAGGAAGAGGCCTCAGTCATTGGTCAGAGTATAATGAGGCTCCAAGGAGCAGGTCAGAAGCTTCTGATAACAAAAAAGAAAGGATCTGGGGGAAGATGGAACAAAAATACACTGCTCAGGAATCAAGTAATAAGGCGTGAAACCCCTTGGAAGAGACTTGTCAATTGAAATTGTTTTCAGCTCATTTTTGGCAGAATTAATTGCTGAGTTTTACCAGAAGACTGCAAGCTGTCACTTCAGCTCTGGCCTCCTTTTTTTCTGTTGTCTTCCCCTAAGGGATTGTGTTCCATGCTCTTATAAATGGAGGCAGAGGCAGAGTCTGGGGCAATGTAGAGAATTGTTTTAGTACACCTGCTTTTCACTTGGGCATGTGAAATGAAAACCATACAACATACACTAGTGGTGTGTTGGAACCAGGGCCAGGAGGGAAGAAAAATGAGGAATCCTTAGATTGCTTCCCCTCCAACACATTACTGTGGCACATGAAAAATAGGAGGAAGTGAGTCTGGGCAAATGAGGTTAGGCCTTTTCTATTAGTTCAAGTTATGAATGCAGCAAATGGGAAATATGGAGAGATTCCTAGACCTGAAAAACAAAGGATATATCTGTCAGTAAGCCACGTTTTTAATTAAGAATTCCAAATTTAATTCAAGTAAAAAAAACACACTCACCCTTAATGGAATCCAGGAACTCAGGCGAGTTGTCTGAAATACAAAAATTTTGTCAGGCACTTGTATGTGGAACACAATTGCAGTCTAAAGTAGGATAACTGCAATTTTAATTCCTGAATAATACACAATAAAAATCCATATGAGATTTAAATGACCTGAGGGCCTGAAGCTAACCCCAATATCCACTTACACTATCTTCTTCTTGAGATGAGAGGCTGGCAAACACAAATAAATTGTTTTCCCCAAACCAGATGAGCTGTCTGTATTTATTGTTCTTCCCCAACTGTCCCTCATGCCTGGGATTCTCTCTCCTCTAGCCTCCCTGGCTATAAGTCTTAGCTAAAATCCCATCTTCTCTAAGAAGCTTTTCCTCATTCCCCTTAATGTTAGTGCCTTCCCTCTGCTGACTATCTCCAATTTATCCTGTATACATAATTTTTATAGGCAGTTATTTGTATGGTGTCTCCCTCATTAGACTCTGAGCTCCTTAAGACCAGGGACAGGTTTGTTGTTGGTTTTTTTTTTGTTTGTTTGTTTTTTTGCCTTATTATATACTACGCATATGATTTTATACATATGAAATTTGATAAGGAAGAAAAGATTTGAAACAATTTCACAACACCTATTTCTATGGGTGACCCAATATGATTCTCTGCCTACATTACTGACATATAAACTGACCATAAGAATTCCAGATCATTAAGCTGAGATTTCTGTTTTGAGGTGTCAAATAAAGCATTGAACAATATGTGGTCAGGGGATCTGGGATCCAGCCTGGCTCTGATACTAACCAGCTTGCAATCCTGGACAAGCTACTTAACCTTTCTTGACTCTTTCCTCAATTATATATTCTAAAAGCAATGAAAAGAAAAAGAACATATAAGCTTGACTCTCTCTGGTAAAAGTTAACTACACTAGATATCACTAAACCACAGGCACCACCAGTAAAATAGTCAAAGGAAATGAGCTAATAGGAAAAAAAAACAGATAAACTACCATTTACGTCAGCTCAAACTGAAAGCACGGGTGAACCTTTGCTAAAGGTTCCTGAAAGAAAGCCTCCCAGTTACACAGAGTAGGGTCTTGTAGCATTGTACATTTGGAGGATGGAATTTATCTTACGTTTCCAACAAGGAATTCAAATCAAGGAATAAAGATAATTGTAGATGTCCCAAAATAGAATGGGCTAAAGGATGGTAAACTTGATAGGATTCATGCCTTGGGTCTTCACTGGACTAGACGATCTCTCCCTTTCTAAGTCTATGAACTAGACTTAGAAACTATAAAATTAGGCCTATGGCACAACACTACTTGAATTACGTCCTGGCATACCCAAGGTGAAAATTATCAGTGGAGACAAACAGATGGCATAGGACTAAGTTTATTTTCTTTTTTTGATATGATTATTACATTGATAAATCAGGGAATGATGTGTGAAAGGTGGAGAGATGTGGGCTAGATGAAAACAGAGTTCAGTGGTTTCAGAATTCAATGACTACGTGGATTCAAAGAGTAATCATTAATGGCTGGATGTCAAATTGGAAAGGGTCTGCAGTTGAGTGCCTCAGGGATACATGCTTATCAGGTTATATGCTTCACCCTATGCTACTTAATATTTTATCTATAACTTGGTACTCAATGAGTATAGCCTGGCAAACTAGTTTCAGTTAAGTGTACATCAACTGTAGAGAACTTACACTTGCAATTAGATGTATGAATCTTCTCACTAATAAATAGTATGGTATGGCAGTGGTGTTAAACTTAAATAGAAACTGAGTCACTAAATCGTACATAAGGATCAATATGAGCCACATATTGACTTAGAAAATGATGTGTTAACATTATCTATGTTTTACTGTATTTTTAATTATTTTGTTAAATATTCCCTGATTATGTTTTAATCTGGTTCTGGCTATATTCAGAGTATTGTGCTGCGTGTTTTATATCTTTACTGTTTCATACACAAAAAAAGTTTGTGAATCACTGGCATAGATGGAGGACAGGTATACAGGATTTATAGTCAACATGCTGATTACAAAGTCAGGATTCCAAAATCATCAGTAGGCCAGAATGGTGGGTTAAATCTAATAAGATTAAATTTATACAGACAAATGAAAAGTCTGACATGGGTTAAATTATCAACTTTGCAAGTATAAGAAAGAGAGCGCTATGGCTAGGAAGCAATCTTTTTGAAAAAACAGGTGGGAGCTTCAGCATTCAGTTCTGGGTACCACATTTTAGGGAGGACACTTACCAGGTTGACAATGTCCTAGAGAAAGGTACTCAGGATACTGAACAATTTGAGATGGAGCCTTATAAGAATAAATTGAAGGAAATGGAGATATTAGCTTGGAGAAGAGGCAATGAGGTAGACGTGGAGAGACATAACAGGTACTTTAAGAGCTATGATCAGTCAGTCAGTCAACATTCATTAAGTACCTACCAGGTACCTATGTACCAGGACACAAAAAGAGGCAAAAGACAGTAGCTCTGTCCTAGACAGGAAAAGCTAGACTTGTTCCACTTGGCTGCAGAGGGCAGAACTATGAGAAGTGGATGGAAGCTGCAAAAAAAACCAGCTTTAGGCTTCATACATGGAAAAACCTTCTGAACAACTAGTGTTCTGTGAAGTGCAAAGACACAGAACGAACTGCTGTGTTTCTGCAACACTATTTTTTGTTTCTTTTTAATGGAGGAAACATGAAAATATAGAAAGGTACTAGAACGACATGAACCTAAACTGCAACAACAACATCTATCATAAAGAAAAGGTTTGTTTGTTTTTTTGAAGCAGTGAAACCTTTAATATGTTTCCCACAGGAAGAGGGTGTGGAACTCGAGATGAGCACACACACCCTACAGAAACAAGAACAAACCTTACATCCCTTTTCCCGGCCACAAGTCCCTCCTAACTGACTTTCATAGGTAGAAGTCAGCACAGGTCACAGACAGGAAAGTTTTAATTAAGTAAAAATTATATTTGCCACAATTTCAAAGATGTCTGGGAAATCAGTTTAGCCATCTGAAAAAAACAAATATTTAGATTAAATGATGTCTTTTAAAGGGTTTACAATTAATGAAAGCTCAAATTTTTGACATTTCAGCAGAATAAGGACTCACCTGACAATTGGGATGCTTTTAATCTTCTTTATTGATTCTTGCATTAAAAATAAAGGACCAAATTGGAGATTTAGAAATGAAGTCCTAAGAATAGCCTAAAGCTTGGTTGTAAAATATTCTTGTCAGGTAATAAAGATAAAGTTTAACTGTCTAGAACTAAAAAGGGCCATATAAGACTTGAAAGCTCCTGGGAAACTACAATGCATGAAAAGTATTTTATAAAATAGACATTAATACGTAATAAAAAAAGAAAAACATAATAAACAAATTTTAAATGAAATTATCTACATGTGTAGCAACAGTAAAGTCCAACTCAAATTATGATATATTCTCTTTTTTTTTTTTGATACATTCTCTTAAGAACCATCTTATGGTATTACTGTTTCCTCCCCTTGGGAATAAGCATATTGCTCTTCTGAATAATAGAAGGTCTTCTCTGGATAACTTGACTCAGATACTTCAAATGACTTCAACTCAATGTTCAACATGTTAAATAAAAATGGATTTCAAATCATTCAATTTCCTGAGCTGTAAATATACAGGCACTCAAATAAACATTAATTTATTTAAATAATATGAAACAAACCAAGTCCCTTTCAAATTCAATTTCAGTTGTGTTAATGTATCAAGATAAAATAATGATATTTATAGTTCACACACTAGATTCAGACACAGAAGAATTTACTGAAGGAAAAAAATTTATGTTTTGAATATATATGGTTAATTTTTTTTTAAATTAAGTGCAACCAACATGAGAAAATAATTCCTTTGCTAATATGGGTTTAAATCTATTAAAAGCCTAAAAGAGTCCTTATTTTCTGAGAACAACCACATAATCACCAAAATATTATACCTATGACAACCTGAAAGAACCAAATTAATAAGTAGTGTAAGAATGAATTGTACACACAAATCTGCATAGTACATCACATCCAGGTTCAAAAAGTTATTCCCACTGCATACATTTTACATACAGTTTACAAAATACAGTTTGTAAAGGCCCTCTAGCCTAAGCAATTGCTGTGTTACTGGCTTTATAGTTGGGAGTTTTCTTCAAAATGGTTCTGGTTCAAAGAAATGACTCACCTTAATCCTAAATTTTACAAAATTAGATAAACTGAACCCTGTGCATCTTGCCACAGACACAAAATCTGAGGTTATTTGGACAAGAGAATTCAGGTGGTTAGTCACTAGGCTCAAAATACTACTCAGTAAACAGGAGAGGTCTGTTTTACTACCTGCAAGGCAGGAAAATGACTCAAGGTCTACTAGGGCTTCACGCTAAATAGGAAAATACTCCCCATATCCTATCCTCTCTGAACAGAAAGTTTTGTGTCATTCATTATCAGGATTATGAACTAGGAAATTAGAGAATCTATACAAGGCACTTGGGTACTTGCTCAAGTATAGTATCAAATATCCTCAAAAGACTAGTTATACCTCTTAAATCTCTTCTGAATCAAGTAATCTATGGTTGAAAATATAATGAAAGTAAGGATTTATTGAACACCTACATACAGACAACATTATTAAGCATACAAATAATTTAAAATTTATCTATGACATCTCTCCCATCAAATGACAAATTCCTTTCAGGGTATGGACCATGTATCCATCTAAGTCCTTGACACTTAATAAAACACTGTGTATTTATTATTTATTTACTGAGTATATTCTCAATTCCTTATTTAAAACTGTCTTATCTTGGAGATATCTTAAACCTACACAACTAAAACTGAACTAATTATCTTTCCCCAAAAACACCTTTCTTCTGGACTTCCCTATTCCTGTTGAAGGCATCACCATTCTTCCAGTGTCTTAGGTTCATAATCTCAGCATTATCCTGGATTCCTCACATTTCTGCACTCTACATACGTCATCAGTTGCCAAATCTTGCCATTCCTACCCCCATATCATTTCTTTCATATGACCCCTTACCCTTAACTCACATAACTACCACCTTAGTTCAGGGTCCCATCACCCCTCACATCAAGATTATTATAGTAGCCTCCAAAATAGCTTCCCTGCCTCAGGTTTCTTTTATTCAAGTCCATCCTACACACTACAGCCAAAGTAATTTTCTTTTCTTTTTTTTTTTCTGGCTGGGCAATGGGATTAAGTAACTTGCCCAGGATCACACAGCTAGTAAGTGTTATGTGTCTGAGGCTGGATTTGAACTCGGGTCCTCCTGAATCCCGGGCCAGTGCTCTATCTACTGCACCACCTAGCTGCCTCCAAAGTAATTTTCCTTAGATTGGTAGATATAGTATTTGTTAAGAGCTTACACTCTGGTAAGTGCCAAGAACACAAATTACAAGCAAAAGGATAGTCCTTTCCCTCAAGAATCTTACATTTTAATGGAGGAAGATAATATATAAAAGGGAGATGAAACATGAAGGCTGGGGAAAGGTACTCACATGAGGGCAAGGTATAAAAGTCTGGCCTAGGCATTTTCTCAAATATAGGTTCCATATGGGAACTCGCCAACTGGAGGAGAGGGCTACAAGGACACTGGTACATCTAGGGTGAGAAGGTAGTTGTAATAAGGATGGGAAAGTCCAAAGAGAGTCAGGAGTAGAACTGGGAGCAAAATGAACCAAAAGTACAGAACTCTCCTACTCAATAAATTCCAGTGGCTTCCCATTACCTCTAGGATACTCCTCTGTTTAGCTTTTAAAGCCCTACACAACCTAGCTATAATCTGTCTGCCTAGTCTTAGTGGATATTACTTCCCTTCCCACACACTGTGACTCAGCCAAACTGGTCTCCTCTCTGTCACTGACAATCTTCCACCCTCTGTCTCTGTGACTTTGTACTTACTGTCTCCCATTCCTGGAATATACTCCCTTCTTACCTGTACCTTACAGAATCTCGCTTTTCCTTTAAGATGTACCACAGACACAATCTTCTGCATGAAGCCTTTCCCAATGTCCTGACAAACTACCTTGTATTTAACTATTTCATATATATATGTATATACATACACACATACCCATACATACATATATATACATATACACATATACACACACATATATACATATACACACATATATTTATCTACTTATTAACTTTATTATTATACTTTCTCTCGTGCTTTCTCTCTCTGTGTGCATATATATTTTTATATGTACATCTTGTCTCCCTCATTCAAATGTAAACTCCCTGAGAGTAGGAATTGTTTTATTTTTTGTATTTGTATTCTCAATGCCAAGCACAGAGCCTTATACATCGTAGGCATTTGGTAAATAATTGCTGATTGATTGGGTAGATTTGTTCTTTTTTCCCTATAGATGTTATAAGAAAACTGTTATATGAGCTGGTTGAAATCAACAAGCATTTCAACCAAAAAGCATTTATTTAAGTAGCTATTATATATCAGATGTTATGCTAGGTGCTCAGGATATAAGTGCAAAAGTGAGATAATCCAGGGGCAGCTAGGTGGCGCAGTGGATACAGCACTGGCCTTGGAGTCAGGAAGACCTGAGTTCAAATCCAGCCTCAGACACCTGACACTTACTAGCTGTGTGACCCTGGGCAAGTCACTCAACCCCATTGCCTAACCTCTCCCCCCAAAAAAGTGATACAATCCCTAACTTCAGAAGGCTTACATTTTAACAGGAAAATACAGACTGTTCACACATAAGAATATCCACACATAAGACACAAAATAAATATACAGTGATGGGGGCAGGGGAGAACATGCACCTGATGAAGAGAGAAAGACCTGACAAAGGAAATGGCACTCGAGCCAGGAAGCAAGGGTATTTGAGGGGACATCAACATGTTAAGCTGAGGTCCCCAAGGCTGGATTTTGGGAAGAGAAGACTGGGAGCCAGATACTGAACTTGGCTCTCAAGGTGATTTTTCTAAGTATAGGTCCAATGTTGTTATCCTCCCACTCAATAAACTTCAGTGGCACCCTATCACCTTTAGGATAAAATATGAAATCCTTTGTTTGGCATTTAAAGCTCCCTCTCCTCACCTTTCCTATCTTCTTATATCCTATTCTCCTTCATATGCTCTTTGATCCAGTGACACTGGCCTCCTTGCTGTTCTTTGAAAAGATATTCTATATCCAATTCCAAGCATTTCATTGGCTGCTTCTCATGCATGGAATGCTCTCCCTCCTCATCTTTGCCTCCCCCTTGCTCTTAATTCTAGCGACTCTGCTTTGTTGATTATTTCCTATTTATCCTCTACGTAACTTTTGCCTTTCTTTGTATCTCCAGTGCTTAGCACACTAGCACATAGCAGGAAATATATGTTTCTAAACTAAATATATGTTTATCGACACTGACACGTGTTTCCTTTAAGCATACACAGTCCAATAAGACAATGACTTTTTGGGGCTGCCATTACAGAGAAATTTGAATATCATTTGTTGTTCATGTTTTCCAAGACACTATTTTCTTGCAAGTCTGTTTATGCTTCACTTTTACTATCAGCAATGCTGCTTGCTTTTTCTCAGATGAATTCTATACATTTTTCCAAGCTGATTTTTGCTTGGTCATTTCCTGTACTTTTCTAACCTCTATAGGAAGCCTGATGTAATTTCTTCCTCCTTCCTGATGGGAGCTCCCAATTCAGTTATCATCTGTGAATTTCATTAGTGTTCTGTTTACTCTCTTTTCCAGATTATCAAGGATGATGTTAAATGTGACCAGAACAGCATCAATCCCATGGCTCCAACCATCCATGCAGCTGAAAAACAAAACTTAGCTTGTGTGTCCTGGACTACTTTATTACATTCCAGAGTAAGGAAGAGGTAAAGAGGAAGGGGGGAAGAAGGGGGAAAGAAGAAAAGAAAGAGATTACTGGAGGAGGCATCAGATTTTTTTTTTAAACAAAAGCTCTGATTAACCTTACGCTGCCAAAATAACAAAAGAACTCGAAAAAGGTTATTTGTTCAAACCATGACTCCTGTCTGAGAGATAGCTATTTGCAAAGTTACATTTATACTGGTATATATGTATATTATACTCTGACCAAATATGTTATTGCACATTTCTCTTAGGGATTTATTTTTAAGTGTTAATATTAACTAAACAGAACTATCCCTTAAAAATAAGCCACATCCATAATGCTGACCAAATCTCTGTGTTTAAACATAGCTCCCTTACAGCTTGCCACATAAGAGTACTATCCTTTTTTACCTAACCCTAAATATCCAACATTCAAGTTAGAATACCTTAGAGGCAAAGGTGGTATTTTCATTCTTGCTGCCTGTTGAAGTCAAGGGATTCAGAAGAGAAAGAGATTTGGGAAGGCAACAAGTAGTTAAGAAAATGGTGCATATTAAAAAAAAAAGGATTTGGTTTTCTGGACCACAATTTAAAATATAGAAATGACAGATTCTTGGCCCAGAGATGCAGTACACCTAACAAATGTAAAAGGTAATAATGTTTTTGCTTGAAGTCTTGCAAATTAATCAAAAAAAGATTATAAAATGAAAAGGAAGGTGGAAAGAAAAAACTGCTTTTTATCAATCAAAGGACAAGCCTTTATTGCCGACTGCGTGTATGCTAGGCAAAGACATAAATAAAACAGTCCCGGACATCAAGGAGCTTATATCTTACAGAAGACATGTGTACACATCTAAGTATATAGAAAATAAAGACAAGGTAATTTGGGAGAGTAGGCACTCACTATCAGGTAGAGTGATCAGGAAAGGCTTCATGTAGGATGCAGCATTCGAACTGAACTTTAAAGGAAACTACAGATTCTAAAAGGAAGAGGAGAGGAGGGAGAACATTTCGGGCATGCAGACAGAATGTCCTATATGAATAATAGCAAGAAAGCCAGTGTGGATGGACCAGAAAGTACATAAATTGGAGGAATGTATAAAAAGGCTAGATACACAGGGTGGGCCAGGATAGGAAAGGCTTTAAATGTCAAACAGACAAGTTTGCATTTGACCCTAGAGAAAATAAGGAGCCACTGGAACTTACCCCATAAGGGAATGACATAGTCAGACTATTTATATGTTAGGAATATCACTTTGACAGCACTGTGAAGGATGGTCTAGAGAAAGGAGACCAATTAAGAGACTCTTACAATAATCCAGGGAAGAGGTGATGAGTTCCTCAGCTAAGGTGGTGGCTGGTTGAGTAGCTGTGAGAAATGTTGTAGAGATAGAATCTATAAGACTGAGTAACTGATTGGATATGTTGGGTAGTAAGAAGTTAGAGGAGTCCAGGATGACTCCAAGTTGTAAGCCTGACTAACTGGGAAGAAGGTGGTATCCTCAATACAAAAAGAGAGGTAGACTGCTGCTGTAAGATAGCAAATTTGGTTTTGGACATGCTGAATTTGAGTTTCCTATAGGAGACATAGTTTGAAATGTCCAAGAGGTAGCTAGTGGTGAGGAACTGGAACTCAGTAAAGAATTGAGGGCTGGCTATACAGATCTGGGAGATGATAATTAAAACCAAAGGAGCTAATGAGGTTATGGTGTTAGAAGACTGAAAAGAAATAATCAAATGCCAGAGAGGAGAACCAAGAAAGGGTGCTGTTATATAAACTCAGGTGTGCAGATAGCGGGGGTGGTCAACATCATCAAAGTAAGGTCAATAAATATGAGGATAAGTAAGGCCATTGGATATGGCAATAGAGAAATCATTTGGAGACAGCAGTGTCAGCTGAGGGATGAGTTCAAACCAAGGAGCAGGCAGGAGGAAAACCAAAAAAAATCAGTGTCTCTGAAGTCAAGGGAAAACAGAGTATCCAAAAGGGAAACAGTGTCATCTGCAGAAAGGCCAAAAAGGAAGAAGATTAAAAAAAGATCATCTGTTTACAAATAGTAGAATGATGCCCCATCTGTGTTCAGATGCAACAAATAATAAAATAATCATCATCCCAAATTAAAATGAACAAAGGGCAACAAGTTGGTTTTAAAACAAATTCATTATTTTGAATTTTCTTTTTACATGGTCACTAAGCAATATGAATAAACTACCATTTGCTTGGTACCATGCAGCTAGAAGGCACAATGGATAGAGCACAGGCCTGAAGTCAGGAAATATGACTATTCTGCACAACATCATTACAGATTTAAATGCCAGAGTTATTACAGACCTAAATAAGGAACAAGCACGTCATGTCAAAGAATGCAAAACAACATAGACAGATGAATCCTGCCAACATAAAAAATGAGCATATGCACTAATGGCCAGGGGCAGGCACAGTGGATAGAGAGCTGGGCCTAGCGTCAGAAGACCTGAGTTCAAATCTGATCTCAGACACTTACTAGTTGTGTGACCCTGGGCAAGTCACTTAACCCTTTTTGCCTCAGTTTCCACATCTGCAAAATGAGCTAGAGAAGGAATTGGTAAACCACTCCAGTATCTTTGCCAAGGAAACCCCAAATGGGGTCACAAAGAGTCAGACATAACAGAAATGACTGAACAACAACATTAATGGCCACAGGGTGTCATAAAATCATAAGCCATAAAGCCTCCTTGGCATGTAACACGCTCCCCTTTAACCCCAATATGTGCTGATAAATATATTAAAATCTTTTTTTAAGATAAGGGCATAATTTAGTATTTTTATAACTTAACAGAGACAACTTTTATATCTGCAAAGCATTCTGGAAATACAAGGAGGATAGACAGTGTTGCACAGGTAAAGAAGCATCGGACTTTTAATCAGGAGAAACCTAGGTTGGAACCTTCTCTTCGACAGTTAATGGCTGTGCACGAGTCACTTAACCTCTGAGCATGGCTTCTCATCTGTAAAACCAGAGCCATCACAAAGATCACATAGGAGAGTGTTTGTAAAAGTGCTTTGTAAACGCTAGCTACTAGGAATGGCGCTTTACAAGAAATCTTTTGTAGAACAACACTGCCAAGCACTTTATGGCAAACTTATCTCATATATCATAAGACACAGCAAAATTCTAGTAGGACAAAAACTTGGTAAGCCTCTTGGAGATGGCTATAATGAAACCTGACCAAGGTTAACATTTTCATCACTAGGGGAGTTGTATAGCAAATCAATTGAAAAGAAAGTAAAAAGATGTTCCTTATCTTAAAGTTGTTCATTTGAAAGTTTTTTTAACATTACTTTAAGGTGATTCTGTAACAAAACTTTCATCAGTATACTATGAGGAATGAAGTCCAGTCCACTTATCTTCACAAAACATACGCGAGATAAAAAAACAGACAGTATCAGATGAAAAAAGATAATAATTTTCATTCCAATACCATTTTTAACCTAAAGATTTTTAATAGCTTATTGATAATAGGGCAATTAATATTCTCATACTATTCCTGGAGAAACCGAGGCATATGAAGTTAAGGTTTTCAGGAAGGAAAAACACAATGGGTCAGGACTTGATCACTGTAGTTCCTCAAAAGTCTCCACCATCAAAGGAAAATAAACTCTAGACTCTATATTCATATTTATGTGTACACATTCACACTCATTTACCTATTGTTGTTTCTACAATTTCGGCAATTGACACACTCCAAAGGGTCAGTCTGGGGTACTGCTGTATACATTCCACCGCTCTTGGTAAGGGACACAAGTTGAAGGCAAGAGGAAGAAATGAAAAAAGAAGATAAGTCATTAGCTCAAATGACCCCTATCTACAAAACAGATTTATGGTAAATAGATGTATACCATAAGACAGATTTTAACAGTGACACTTGGTAATCACACAAAAATCACCTTCACTGTCTTCATGGCTAAAATTTTACAAAGTGGCATACTTCTACATGATACTAAAATACTACTCCACAGAATTAAATGGAGTATTTTCCCAAGTAGTGTGAACTCATAAAAAAGTAAATAAGTACAAGGTAGAATATAATCATATCTCTTCCCTGCTTTGAATCTAATGTGGCCAAAATACATTTAATATGCACTTTATATAAATGGTACCCTAATTCTACTTTTCAACCATACATGAAAGAATTTCATGGGATCCCAGCTGAGAGAGACAGGGTGTAAAGCCTGTTCATCTGATGTCACAAGATAAAACCTATCTTCATTTTCCTATAATTATTATGATTAGGTTGGTTCCCTTGACTATAGTGAGCTTTGAAATACGTTATATTTTTCCAGATGGATTAGATTCCTAGCCAGCAATGACTTGAAGGAGAGTATAATATTTTGGTGTTGCTTTTGGCAGAAACCACCCGGCAATTAAGCAAAACAACCAGATTAACACATACCTCATTGTGAAATGCTTACTTGACATTCATGACAGCAAGACTGGGAATTGCTTCTAAGAGGTGGACTACACTTAAAGCTAGAATTTTGCTCTGTGATGAAAAAGTCAAACTGACATGGAGAAACAATGGAAGAGGCTAAACAACACTACTCAGATCAAGCCTTAAAGGCCGGGAAAAGTTCAAACACAATACTTCTCATTTCTACTTGCCTCAGAAATGGCAAAGTCCAAGTAAAAGGCCCCAGAATTTTTCTCAGAGGCACAGGGCCTCTAAATCAACCAGAAGCAGGAATTACTTTTTAAAAATGTGGGAGAGAATCATCTTATATTCTTTTCAGACTGCCTATGCAAATTTATAAGAGCTTCATAAAATGAAATTAACCATTTACATTATCACGGCTCCTAAACTTTCAAAATGTTACTACATTGATAAGTCACTGCTAATTTATAAATACATGTATGTAATATGTATGTGTATATGTAAATGTACTTTCCTATCTGAAAATGTAAGAATTTACAAAATAAAGGGGAAAAAAATCTCCAAGAAATCTAAAGAGTTTGAATCAAAGATACAGACCTCTAAGGAAATACATCTAGTGCAGCAACTACTACATAAATAGCAATGTATTATTCCAAAACCCCAAACTACTTGGGTTTAATTACTAACGCAAACAACAGCCCCATTTTCCTTATGGAAACAGCATGTGATACTCAAACTTTCAAGCTATCTTCTTCAGTTTTCTTGGGCAATTTTCAGTGGTTTTGACTAGGAACAAAAAGTGACAAAAAACTTGGTAATTCTGGAAATAAGCCATCTGTTTCCACATGCCATAGTAAAATCACTATTCCCTTTGAGAAATGAGATACATTTAGGCAAATTAAATATTTTTCAAAAGCACACAAAGGCTAGGTAACATATCTGTGGTTTTAAAAAAAGATATTTAAGCAAATATATAATTTCAAAGCCTAAAACAAAGCTTCATTAAAACAGAATTTTATTTTTTGTTAGATTTAAAGTTTGGAAAAAAAAAACCCTTCTATCTCCTCAAAATTTTGCTTGGTGTAGTTTATAACAAAATCACCAATATTACTTCCACTTAAAAGAGTAATATGGGAAATATATGAATGCTTAGTTCAAGCAACTGTCGTAAATTTTCTGACAAAATGGAAAATATGGATTCATGACAGGTAATGATATAAATCTAATTTTTTAACAAAGAAAACAGGAACGCTTACCCAGAATTCATATAAAATTTAACAGTTATCTTACTCAAATTTTTAATACCAAAGTAGATCAAACATCACTAAAAGAAAGCTGCTTTACAACTGTTTCTTTCCTTACAGATGGATGTCACTCAGGAGTATGATATGATAATATGTTATATAGGAATTAAGAAAAAGTAGGTGAAACATGTTTATTGGCCTGGTCTGTGTCCAATAAGATTTTTGCTGAGTATCAAGAATAAACTCCAAAATCTATTCTGTAGAGTTGTTCTAGATTAAATGTTAATTACTAAATACAAATAAGTTAACTCATGATAACATGTACCTAACAATTTAAAACTAAAACTAGAATTATAAAGGAGAAAACAATGACTACCCTGGATCGAAGATTACTCTACTACCAATGGTACATTCCACTCAACATACAGTGCACTTTCATGGCCAAAAGCAAGATATGCTGACCCTTTTTCTATACCTTGGCACCTTGCTGTCCATAGAAGGTTTTTTTCGTATAAGTGGAAAGTCTCTTACATTCACTAAGTGGTGAGGATGCTCATATTCCACATGAGTTCTGGTAAGGGAGTTGTGGCCAGGGTAATGTCCTCCATTTACATTTCCATTCATGATTCCATTGACTCCACTGGGAACTTTATGGTGGAGATGTGGGCAGCCACTGCTGAGGGTTCCATTGCTGATAAAACTTCCATGGACACTGCCATTTATTCGACTTGTGCCAGGCAGAGTGGTATATTCCATCACTGGTCCATTAATATCTGAGCCCTGATAGAGGTATCCTGGTGGGTCATATTCTGTCAAGAGAATGTGAGGGAGAAAAAAAGTAAGATGCTGAAAGGGGTATCAGTAAGTTTTATAGATGAAACTGAGTAACCAATCAGAATTTGTATTTATTCACTTTATATTTATGCGGTATAAATCTCCATATATACTTCCTTCTTCTCCCCTAGAATGTTTACTCCATGTGAGAAAGGATTGTAACATTCTTTGTACTTATATTCACAATGCCTAGCACACAGAAGACACAATAAGTATTTGTTGATTGACCTAGAATACAAATACTAACCTATTATTTGCTTAGCATCTAATTTCTCCATGATAAAAGAATGCAAAGGAAACCTTAAAAATAAATAATAGTACTCTATAAGCTATTGCTTCAAAGTTCTACTATTTGGGAGACAGAACTCTGAACAAATCATCACTGTTTATTACTTCCATTATATCCTGTGGAAGGAGCTCTGAATCCTCTTGAATCAACTTTGAGTTTCTTGATGGAAAGAAGAATTACATAAAAGGCTCAAAAGAAAAATTGTGAATTTGTCCAGGCATTCTAGAAAGCAATTTGGAACAATGCCCAAAAAGTCACAAAAATGCACATACATTTTGAGTATATAATATCACCACTAAGAACAGACCCTCTCCACTCAAAAAGTACAAATAAGAAGGACCCAGTCACAAAAAGAAATTGTAGCAGCTCCTTTCATAGAAGCAAAAAATAAAAACTAAAGAGGTGTCTACCTAATGGGGAATAGTTGAACAAACTGTGGTATATGACTATAATGGAATATTATTGAATCATAAGAAATTACAAAGTGGACAGTTTCAGAGTTTCTATGAACTGATGCAGAGTGAAGACAAGAAGAACTAGGAAACAATTTATACATGACATTATGAAGAAAAATTCTGAAAGCCTTGAGAACTCTGATCAATGCAATGATAACCCATGATTCCAGAGGACTACAGATGAAGCGTAATATCTATCTCCTGCCAGACAGCTGATGAACTTAAAATGCAGAATGACACATACATTTCTGATGTGAAAATTAATTTCACTTGACCATGCATATTTGTTATGAGGGTTTTCTTTTCTTTTCTTTTCGTTTCTTTTTTTTTTATTGTTCAATGGGGAGGGGGAGAAAATACTTGTTGACTGGAAAAATTCATTGGAAAATTAATTTTTTTCAAAAAAGGAAAAAAAGCACTTTTATATTTACAAATTAGATATCAGGGAGAAGTTATCTATCCATTTCCTAATAGTTTATTTACATACCTCCTTGAATATTGTAACTAGTTTAGAGAAAGGACAAAAAAATCTAAGATAAGAGAATCATCCTCTTCTCTGTTAAAGAAATAAGTTAAAAAAGAAAATGATAAATAATTTTAATTTCTAGTGGCACATGTACCAGAAGCAAGAAATGGATAAGCAGATATT
Source organism: Vombatus ursinus (assembly GCF_900497805.2). Lineage (NCBI taxonomy): Eukaryota > Metazoa > Chordata > Mammalia > Diprotodontia > Vombatidae > Vombatus > Vombatus ursinus. The sequence continues at coordinate 34,148,477 of NW_020954591.1, read as the reverse complement.
TCCTGGAAAGAATGACATCTGAATATCCCATGACCTAGTATTTGGTTTCTGAGAAACCCTTCAATGGCATTAATACTACTATAAAACCTTCACTAATGTATTACTATGTCTTAAAAGGAATATGTCATGACTTCACATATATAATTGATATCATATTGCCTGCCTTTTGAAGGAGTAGGGGAGAGGCAAGAGGGAAAGAGAATTTAAAACTCAAAATGTTTAAAAATTATTGTTAAAATTTTTTTACATATAATTGGGAAATGTTTAACAAAATATATATGGATATATAGATGTGTGTATGCATATATACATACACATGTACATATATATATATTAAAAGGAAATGTTACTTCACACTAATCTGCTATTGTTGTTCATCCTTCATTTTCAGAGGACCAATAACATCACAGGTTGATGTCTTGACTTGCTCTTGAATTGGATTTAAGTGAGGCAGAGTTACACAAAGTCATCAGCATCACTTTCTCTTCCTGAGTCATTGAAGTTCAGTGGCAAGACAAATGTAAGAATGACTGGCAATGGCCTGGGATGCAGTGAATGACCTTGGTGTCTTCAATGTCTGACCAAGCTCTAAGTGCTTCAGAGTGCCTGCTTTAGCCACCTTTGTGGCTGTTGGAACAAATTGTTCTCATCCACCCATTCCACTGGAGAAGGTCTTTACATGCTTGTGGTAGACACCTCCCTAATTCACTGATGGGTTTGTGGCCCATCAGTTACCCTCAACCTAGTTTTGCCCATCTGTCAAGATGGTTTGCCAGGGTGTGGCTACTTCACATTCTACAGCTTCTTGGAGCCACAAGTGAGATTTGAGTGCCAGGTGGACACCAAAGGTAGATAAGCAGCCCTGAAAAGGGCTCTCCAAGCCCTCACACTAGATATGCTAGTCCTCCTTGAACACCCACACATCCCCCATAGCCAGAAAGTCTATCAACATTTCAGGCAGCATAGAAGTACACTCAAATGTCTAAATGACACTGCTGCATCCACAACAATTTATGACAGGGGGAAAAAAACTTATTAATTAAATGTTCTCTACCAAATATCATGTTTTTCTGTGCAATAAATTAAAAGGAAGGTTCACTGCAAATGGAAGTTGGTTGGTGTCAATTTCTGCTATTGCTGGCCATACTCCTGCTGAGCCTCCTTTCCCTTTTTAAATATTTCCCTTTACATGGAGGAGGACAAAGGAATCTAAATTAAGATATTTCTCATATGATCTGGCCATCGCATTTAGTTAAAAACTTGAAAAGGAAAAGGAGGAAGTGGAAAAAAAAGGATTAGAATCTATGTTTCACAATGGTATCTATATAGCCATTTTGTACATAATCAATTTGTTCATAATATTTTCATGGAGAACCACTTAAAACTAGGTTAGTTATCCCCTAAAACCTTATCTTCATGAACAACTATGGGTACCATTCCGTGTGATGGGGCTGATTTTAAATGATGGACAATTCAGACAACGGAGAACTTAGAAGTTCTCCAGCACCTTCCTTTCTACCATAGTGTTGACCAATGAAATTTGTAACACTAAGAAGAAGATGATCTGCTGTGGCTTCCTTACTGTTCCTCCCTGGTGGTCTAAAAGTGCCAGCATTTCCCAGTACTAAATCAGTAATTTGTTTAGGGGCCAGGTTGCTTTTGGCTTGTTTGGCTTTGTTTGGCTTTGTTTTGTATTGTTGATCAGAGCATTTATTTCTTCTGGGCAATTCAATTTAATGCCCTACTTATTTTGGCTTGCAAGTAAGAACAGTAAGATCATTAGTGTTACCCACTGAATAGCTTTAAACATTTATGTTTTCTACCATGACAGTTACATACTATGGTCAAAGTGTTAGAAGTCAGTATTTATTGCAACAATACTTTTCCTGCCCATCCTTTTTTGGAAAGAAAGATAAGTAACTTTTGAATTACTTACTCTGTATGGTATTTTGCTGTCGATTCTTCCACAAGCACATGGCAATGAAAACCATGAGGATAAGCACCATAACTCCGAGTACACAGCCTACGATCAGATACAGCATATCACTGCTCCGGGCAGGACCCAGTGCTGGGCCAACATTCCCTCCACCTCCAAAAGAGTTTGGAGGGGTGCTCATGTCCTTGATAGGATACTCTGAGGCTCCAGGAAGCCGTTTCACTAATTGAAAAACAATGAAAAAAGCATAGCCTCAGAGTGAATACTGTCTCTATAAAATGGTTTATTCATTGAAAGAGATTTGTATAGGGTTGTAAGCCTGTTTATTCTTGTTGTTCAGATGATCTGACCACCAATGAGTCACAGACAGGGCTTAAAGTTAAAATATTTCACATCTCAAGGCAACTTAATCCTGAACAGCTTCAGCTTGCAAAACTTAAAAGAAAATCAAAAGAGCATAAAAATACACGGTCTATTATAAGCCTGTTTTGGCCAACTTTTCTAAGTACATGATATCAGCTTAATGATTGAATAAACAAAAATCTCCCAAATGGGTAAAATATATCAAGTTTTTAAGCTGCTATTAAGGAAAAAAGAATTTACTGCTGTTTGACTTAGACTAATCTGAAAATGATCCAAAATGTCTATTTTGTATTTCCATGATTTCATTAATATTAAAAGATAGCTTTTAGATGAGAAAACTGATCAGAATGATCAATCATCAGAATGCAATTTTTAATTGCGTTACATTAGAAAATCCAAACAAGGAAAAAATTTATTCATGCTCTGAAGTTCTGGGATATCTAGGGTTCAAATTAAACAGTGTTGTAAAATTTTGTTTTAAAAAGCAGTAGAAATATCAAGTATTCTTCATACACCATTGACAGGGTGGGAACAGGAAATGACACAAATGGTCCTTATGAAATTCAGGATAACATCCAAGTATACAAAATCGGTCACTTATATATCCAATGTGATCTGCACTGATACCTCACTTATCTTGCTACCTCAGCTATTTGCAACACAGTCGAGAAACAGGAAGGTATGGAATACTTCAAAAGAAAAAATAATGGCATCTTAAGTGGGCTAAATAAACCTAAACCTAAATTCAAGTCTTGCTTCTGACATATAAAGTCTATATAAATCACGGGCAAGTCAGTTGGCCTCTCATTACTGCAGACAATCTTTTAAGGCAACAATGACAATAGTAATAAGCATTCAGATAGTGCTTTAAGGCTTGCAAAGCCCTTCACATCTAATATGATCCTCACAACTATACTGTGAGGCAGATGCTACAAATACTTTTATCCTCAGTTTGCAAATGAGGAAACTGAGAATTTCACAGAATTTAAGAGTTACAAGAGGACATCTAGTTCAACACATACCTGAAAGGAATCCCCACTACAATAGGCCAGTGATTTGTCTAAGGTCACAAAGCTAATTAGGTGTCAGAGGCTGGATTGGACTCCAGATCTCTGACTCCAAGTTTGGCACTCTCCACACGAAACTGCAACAGCCTCTGGTAGGGCATAGCTGTATTATAGTGAAGTGTGATATTGGGTATCCATAATGAAGGCATCAAACAAGCAGAAAAGGTTAAGTCGTTTTCTATGTTTAGGAGGGCAAGGAAGTACATGATATTCTAGAAATATCTTCATCTTCACAAATCATGAAAGAAAACTTTTGAGGGAAAAATATTTTCATTCAAAGCTAAATTTAGAAAAGTTTGAGTGTTTAAAGGGGTAATGTCAACTATCAAAATATAGCTAAATCAATCTCCTCATTGCCTGATGTTGCTGGATAAATGAGGCGTTACTGTGTATTTTATACTTGCTGACATATTACACCATCACTATTCTTATGCCATTATCATCTTTTGTTTCTCTAATGGAGACTGAAAGTTTCCTGAGAAGGAATTTCTCTTTAATCTCCCTTAATGACTAATATAGTGCTCTACATTCAACAAAAACTTGATATACACCAAGCACCTAAACAAAGAGAGATCTCAAAAGCTGTGTATGCATTTTTTTAACCATGGGTTCAGTGTATTTGTGTATTATTAGCCTTTGTTTTCAAAGAAGATGTTATTTGGCACTGAATTTCTATGCACAGGCAGAGCTGAAAAGGCCAAGGTGACACTAACGAGTACTTCCAACAACTTGAATTTAGAGCGCTTTAAAGTTTACAAAAGTGCTTTCCTTATAACAACCCACATATTAGTATCCTTATTTTGTGGATGAGGAAACTGAGGCAAAATGAAGTGACATATACAGGACCACAAAGTAAACATCAAAGGCAGGACTCCAATTCCAGTCTTCTGACTCCAAAACCAATGCTTTTTTTTGCCACACCTTGCTACTAAAAGGTCATAGGATAGTGATTCTAACACTGCGAAGTTTAACTGCCTCAGAGAAAAGCACAAAAACCCCTCCATCTTACCCACCTTTGGTTTCACAGATCATCACATTGCTGAATTCACTTTCTCCCCCTTCATTATAGCACTGCATTTTAATGTCATAAGATGTTTCCGGCTGCAGGTGACCAATCATATGCCACTGTTTTGAACCTGGGAGGGAATGATATTATTTAAAAATCAGTTTCAACAACTTTTACCCACATTACGAATCCCATCTACACTGAAATGACACAAATGGTCCTTATGAAATTCAAGATAACATCCAATCCCAATCAACACTGCCAACCAATGTTTAACATCCTCCAATGATGGGTAACTGACCACCTCCTGAGGTAGCCCATTCCATTTTTGGACAGCTCTAATTGTTAGGAAGTTTTTCCTAACACTGCATGATATAAAGGAAATATATATATTTTTTATCTCAACACTTCGAAGATCTATGCTTTTGTCAGTATGGGTATTCTCTCCATTGAAAAAGATCACATACCTTCTTCTATGACTGTATATGTGGTTTTTGAGAGCTGCTGTGACTCTCCTGGTGATGAGATAATATTATTATTATTTATTCAATATTTCTTGGGAACTGTGCTAGTTTAACACAATGTGTATAAGATTTACTTGGGCATAAAAGACAGGCATTTAATAAATGATTTTTATAATTTTCTTGATATCTCAGAGAAATGAATTAACAATATTTCTAACTTTTTGAAAGCAAATAGAGGTGTAGAGACCCTAATTTTGGAATTCAGGTTATAGAAAAGCCCAGCTTTGTAGTTTTGCCACAGTACTATTAAGAAAATATTGGCATTACTTTTAAAAATGCTTATAGGATAGTCTCAGGGTCAGGTAAATATTTAATTTTTCTGAACTCTTACTTCAGTCTTATATCATATAAAAAAAGATCTGTCTCCCTACCAGGAAGCATACAAATAAGTGAGATCAGTCTTCTTTACCGTAAATGACAACTTACACAGAGCAAGCAAAGATGTCTTACTAAATTCTCAAATCTTCAATTAGATACAGACACATAAGATGAGCTACAAACAGGTACGTAATAAATACAATCTCTTGAATGATAATGCTCAAATAAACTATGCCACTAAGGGAAAAGATAGGCTCTTTTCCCCCAGTTTCTCTTCAGTCTCTTGAGTCTGAGACTCCAAAGCAAATAAGCATGGCTAATAGAATGATTTTGTTATCACTGGCTCATTGCCAACTCTTCATTTAGAAACTCTCCTAAACTGAGCACTTCAGTATAACTCACCCTCCATCTTTACTTTCATGGACTTGTGACAAATTTTAATAAATAGAGACCCTTCTTGGTGGGTTTAATTAACTGTTTGAGTACTTTTAATCCCTCTCAGAAAATGCCTCTTCCAACTGTTTCTACTGTTTCTTAGAAACTCAACTATACCACCTACTGATTTAAGGATTAATTAAAGGGTGAGTACACTCATGTGTGCACTCTCAAATACACTCTCTCTCTCTCTCTCTCTCTCTCTCTCTCTCTCTCTCTCTCTCTCCCCCTCTCCCTCTCCCTCTCTCTCCCTCTCTCTCTCTCCCTCTCTCTCACAACCTACTCAGCTTATAAGGACCAGGATGCTTTTTAGTTCAAAAGAGACAAAAAAAATTTCAAACTGGAAACAACTTCTCTTACCAGATCACCAAACAAAACTCTCCACACATAGAGATTCACATTTTAAAAGGATTATGATCTGCTTGTTTTAGAATTAAGAGACTGAAAGGTTCATTCAAAAATAATTCTATGCCCCATTTGTAAATGGTAAGAGGGCTCAAAAGAGTATTTAGTTAAATACTGATTGAAGCTGGAAACTAGCCTATTCCTAAAAGCCAACATTTTTCCAAAGCCCTCCTCATCTCTTCTCTGCTCTCTAGAGTCTCTGACCCTGGCCCTACTCCCACGTCCCCATAAACATTCTTCTGAGTAATTATCACACCAGGTTTGAGGTTTCTATTTCACACCACTGGTGGAAATAGAATTAGTATTGAACTGTGCTTCCTACATAGAATTATCTAGAAAAAGAATTTTAAGCCATTCACTATACTTAATGTTAAGTTAATATTCAATTGTCATTATGAATCCTCTGGTAACTGAAATTTCACAGCACATAAGCATGAGACAGATTCTTTTCTTTAATATTAGAGAACTGCAAAACAAATAAATGCATTAACTGGTTTAATTCCAACTAGCACAGCATTTGTGAAAAAAAAAGATTCTTTGTTAGGAATAACTTATAAAAGTTAAGGATTTACAAGAGAAAGGAAAGAACTAAGCACATGGTTCAGAATGATTTATGCTTTGATTTATTTAGTACTTAGATGAATCAGGCAAGATAAAAATAAACATCTGCCGTCTCCCATCAAAAAAATTTTAAAACACCCTAGTACTCTAGAACGCAATTTCAGTTTTAAATGTAGAGCTTAACCAGGAAGAAAGGATAATTCAATGAATGTAATTGTAGTTCTCCTAGAGTAGGCTTTAAAAACCAACTGAGTTTTAAATTTTCTCTAAATGTCTGAACAATTTTAGATTAAAAGAACATCTGTGACTTAAAGCTTAATTTCAAAGAAAGCTTTACCTAAGAGGGAGGGGTACTTTAGTTCCCAGTCCTGAGAACACTAAGCAGACTCTAATGTTTTTCAAGTGCCACACAAAAGGAATTCCAAATGTATAAACTTGAAAATCAGAAATAAGCAAAAATTTCACAGCACACTCCAGCCCACTTAAAACATCTAACTGTTCAGTGGCTTTCATTTGTAAACAATTTCTGTGTACCATAAGGCAAAAATAACACACTTACAGACAACATTCACGATTTGGAAGACTGCAAAAATTCAAAATCCTAGTTGAACTAAGCAACCAGGACTAGTCAATAGCATAAGTGTTTTTTCAGCACTAGAAACTTCTTGGTTTCCTTTTATTTAAAACAGACTTTAGGAAAACAACTTCTTCTATGGTATTTCAGACTCAAGAGGGTGAACTAATTCACTATATTCAGAGCTCAGAAAAAAGATTTACTGTTTTATCTGAATGAAGGAGAATTAATTTGCTTGATAAAAATCGAAATGATTATTAAAATATCCAGAGAGTTGATATATCCCACTTAATGGGAATAGAGTAAGCAGCTGACAGCTCCTGAGAACTAGATTATGTGAGGGTTTTTTGTTTTGTTTTGTTTTGTTTTGTAAACAGAAGTGGAGTGGTTGGATATTAAGAAGTCATCTGAAAAAAACATTTTTCCTTCAGGAAAATTTTCTGACATGATCCATCTGTTACGACAGTTAACATGTCACAGAATCCATCAGGAGTGACTTCAGAGGTCACTTCAGTCAATCTTCCCAATACTAGAATATTTCCTAAAATTTCCCTGACAGACAGATGTACATCCATAAAAAGAACACTACCAGTGACAGAGAGTTTACTCCTGTGCAAGACAATCCATTCCCTGGCTGAGCAAGTTGTGATACAAGAAACAATGAGCAGGATATCTTCAGAAAAACCCAGAAAGACTTACATGAACTGATGCAAAGTGAGCAGAACCAGGAGATCATTATACACAGTAACAGCAATATTATACAATGATCAACTGTGAATGACTTAACTATTTTCAGCAATAGAAAGATGCAAGACAATTCCAAAGGATTTATGATGAAAAATGCTACCCACCTCCACAGAAAGATGGAATCTGAATGTAGATAAAAGCATACTATATTTTACTTTTTTTTTTTGGTCTGTATTTTCTATCACAACATGACTAATATGGAAATGATTTGCATGACTGCACAGATATAACCTATATAAAATTGTTTGTCTTCTCCACGAGGGGGGAGGAAGAGAGAGAATTTAAAACTCAAACTTTAAAAAATGAATGTTAAAAATTGTTTTTACATGTAATTTGGGGAAAAAAGATAATTTATTCCCCATTGCTAATCATTTCTAAATGTTATTATTTTGAGCTGAAAACTATCTCTTTTAAATTACTTGTTTTACCCTCTGAAACACATACTTATTTTTCCACAAAACCCTTCAAATATCCAAAGACACCTATTATATTTTCTAGTCATCTTTTCCAAGCTGCTTTTTCCTAGTTCCTTGACCTGTTCCTCATATGACATCCAGAATCTCTGCCATCAAGGCCCCTCTCCAAGTGCCCTGCCACTTACTAGTGATGTGTATGACTTTGGGCAAATCACTGTACTTTTCTAAGCCCAATTTTCCTCATCTGTTGAGAGAGAGAGACAGAGACAGAGACAGAGAAATACAGAGACAGAGAGAGAGAGACAGAGACAGAGAGAGAGAGAGAAGGAGCCCCTATATGATTGCTGAGGTCTAGTCCATTTCTAACATTCTAATACTGCCATTTTTTAATATCTCTCATAAATTTGGCATCTAGGACTGAATGCACACTCCAGTTATAATAAGACCAATGAAGTAAGGGCTCAGTGATACTATCACACCTCTCTCAACATGGAAACTCTATAGCTTTTAATGCAGCCAAATTCAGCATCAGTGTCTTGTTTTGAGCAGGGATATCATACTCTTGGCTCAAAATGAATTAGGATTAACCAAGACCACTCATGCCAGATCTTTTTTACATGAATTTATCAATGTGTCTCCTCTATTCTTTTTTTAAGTCTAAATATAAGACTTAATTAACATTTATCTCAGTTAAATCTGATGGTTTCAATTTGCTAGAAGAAATTACATGACAATGACTCAGTTACCATCTCGTTAAAGATGGCTAGATTCCATGCTGTTGAAAAAAATGATCAAAACATTTATTTTTTCATTTAAGAAATATTTCTCATTGACCTCAGGTTGATTCTAAGTAAAGAGCAGGGACAGAAAAATAAAGGATCAACGACATACAATGGGCAGGTTTATGATGGGACACAATGGAAAAATAATGTTTAGAAAAAGAAGTTGGCTGACGTCCTATTGATTGCTGTCTTATGTAAGGCAACATTCCTATGTTGACTCCTATACACTACTGTGTTTCATGGGTTAAGAGAACACAATTAGGGACTTAATAGTAATAAACTTAGGCTTTTGCACCTAAATTTCATTGGTAGAATTTAAATTCCTCTTTTAAAGTGCCACCATATCCTAATGAGAAATAATAGCCTCTAACAGTCAAAAATAAACTGGTAAGTTGTGAATAGAAAGTCAAACCACCTCAAAGCCAGAACAGAGCACCCCTAGATGTCAGCCAATCACTTATACTTCTTTCTCTCTTAGGAACATTTTAACAGACTGAGTTTAATTAATCACAGGGGAAAAAAAACGGCTTTCATATTTCTCAGTTCTACATCTCCCATCTCCACAATCCCCTTAAAACTCCTTCTTGATCTTCTAGCCTAAAGAACACTGACTTAAAAGGACTTACCTTCTACAACATCCCTCTTGTAATCACTGTCATTATCGCTATCTGTGGGTCGGTAATAGATATAGAATCCTTGGATAGGTGTGTTATTGTTGCTTGAAGGAATGTACTGAAAAACAGAGGAAAGACTCATCAAAGATGAAAAAAGTTTCATATTTATGGAATTTCATTTTCACTTGTGATGACTTTCTGGATTTATCTTCCTATCACCAAAATTGTACTTTAGATTAAAATGGAAAAAAAAGAAGTCTGTTTAGCCTACTGCAGGGTTGAAATAACAAGCAAAATAAAACAATTCATTCTGCTAAGTTCAATAGCAACAACATAAAAGTACATCTGGTTCCAAATTATTAAAGCATGAAATGGTAGTGGACAAAGCACTTGGAAGGGAGCCAAAGAGAAAGTTATTTCATTTTCAGTACTGCCATAGTTGTACTATATGATTTTAAAAAGCTACTTAAAAGCACTATGCCTCAGTTTCCCCTCAATAAAAAATTCAAAGGCCTCTTTATCCACAATAGAGTTATCACAAGGCTATTGGACTAGAACTACAAGCAGAATGGAAAACTTGCTAAAGAGAAGATACTGCTACTCACCGTCCATTTCAACATAATCTGAGTATCACTGACAGCTTCTGTATATGTGATGTGAGGTCCAGCAACAGGACGGTTGGAAAAGCGGTTGGGAAATCCAGCTACTTGATAAGGGCGAGATGCAGAGCTCCGAAAACTCTCACCATAATGGTTGATAGCAATTACTCTAAATTTGTACGTGGAGCCTTTTGGAAGAACACACAGCTTAGCAAGTCATGAGCAGATAACATAAGATAAAGTATAATTTATCATTAAATATTTAAAAAAAGTTTCTTTAAGCTACTGTCTTATTTACTCTAGGTTTGCCTGGTTTCTTTTAGGTAGCCTCAGGACAGGCAGGTAATGCTCTAAAGTGAGCTTTAAAAAAGGACAAAGGTGCTAATAGGTTTACAGCTTATAAGTTTCCAGGGGACCAAACATCAACTGGAATTAACAGAGTGTGTGCCATCATCAGAACCAGGCAATTTTAGTCAAAGAAAATTCAATTTTTTTCTGTTAAAAATATGCATCCCAAATCCAAAATTATATAAAAGACTGATGTGAAACAGAGATGTCTAGGTTAAAGTACCTGGTTCTAAGCTACGCACTTCCACAGAAAGTTTGGAAGGAGGGATATCTTCAGCTGCCACTAGCCAATCACTACTCTTCATCCTTTTATACTCAACCTTGAAGGCAGTGATGGGAGAACCTCCATTTGCCCGAGGAATCCAAGTGACATACACAGAAGTCTCTGAGGCAGTAGAGATAGTAGGTCGATCTGGTGCTTCTGGAACTAGAAAAGAAAATACATTGCCAAACAACTTTTGAACAATCATAGTAATAGGAACCAAGGTGGTCTGAATAGTGTTAATAAGCCAGAAACCTCATTTTATTCAATACTTTGAACCTCTATTCTCATCAAATCTTTTACCACAGTTTGTCAACCAATGGTAAAATTGGCAAGTTTCACCTTGCTTCCTTTCCTGCCCTCTACTCAAGCTACTAATAAGAAATTAGACGCTGAAAAGGCAGGAAATGATAGAAGAATTAGAGGTCATGAATTGTCTATAAACTAGATTAGGTATTCTGTGATAAATGGAAAATTGATAAGGTATAATCATTATGACCATGTTATTTTGGGTTTATGGACAAAAATTGCTAAAATTCAGAAATTTCTACTTGGCTCCTAACGTCAAATGGTGGTAATTTAGAACATAAGTCCTTAAATATATTATTTTCCTTAATCTACCTGAAAAAAGTATACAATGAACAAACTTCTGTATTAAACCACCCACCACCATAGTGCTGTGCAGACAAATTTGCTGACTTAACAGAGCATCCTACAGATATACAGAGGTGATATTCTAAGAAAACACATGCATTGGTAAAAACCACAAAATGATGTATTTTAACATTTTCTTGAGAGTTATTCCATCTTAACATGTGGATACTTATAGAGTAGTACTTACTCCATAAATTGCTTAAAGTATGAAAAAAGAACAAAATCAAGCAGGCAAATTTCATCAATACTTACTGGACTCACTTCAAATTAGAAAGCAATGGGAACAGAAAATGAATAAAACTGTGTTAGTAAGCTTGATATTTTAGAGTAAACATCTGACCTTCATTATATTAACATATATATAACTAAATCCAATCTAGGAACAACCATCAAACAGATAAGCAACTACTAAAGAAAATACAAAGCAAAAATACATTTTAACAATACCATGCCCAAAGAGGCCTAAAGACTACATTTGAATAAATAGGATAGGGACAGAATACATTCAGATGATAGCTTTGAATATAGAGAATTCTTCTTAGGTATAGATATATAGTAAAGTTTTTCAGACAACTAAAGCCTTTCAGAAGGTTATTGTGCCAAAACTAACAGCAAATTAACAGAGAGAAACTTGTTACTAGAGAAGCAGTTAAATTCTAGAGGGCAGAGTCAAAATTGTGAAGGTTTGCATATTGTAGGTACAATCAATCCATAAAAGACCACAAAGAATACAGATGAAAGGTTTGCAAACTTGCATAGGTTAAGTGAAGAAATCTAATGCCTCTCACAGGATTCATGACATAAGAGGCAACAGAACAAATACAAATAACATTTCAACGTGGAGTTACTGAGCATCAAAACTAAATTGCAAGAACTAAGAAACCTGATCGAATCTTGGTGTCAAAGACTGCTAAAAACCACAAGACTAGAAGGAGCATTCACTTGATTTTTCAACAGGAATAGTCTCAAACATGGGATGTCTTAGAGCAAATGCTAAATTCTATCATAGTAGAGAAAATATTCCAAAGACAATTAAGAACACATCTCTGAAAAGAAAAGAATACAGGCATTAAGATGACCGTATATGAACTGGATTCAAGTCACCAATTTCCAAATTTTTTTTCCCTTTTCCAAATAATAGTCATAAAATCTGTTTCTATAAGTTTTGAAAATTGGATGACCTTTGAGATTTTTATACATGAATTCACTTGAACACTACATGAGACAAAGGGTTACTAACAATTGTGTACAACAATGTAATAACCCAAAGGAAAAAACAGGACTTAATAAGTTAATGAGAGTTACTAAGATAGCTCACTTTATTATGATATAAAATGAATAGAAATATTAAAAAAATTAATTTTTTACCTCCACTATGCCTGGAGGGATCTGTGAGCACCACTCCAAAGTTGCTGTTGGTCCCCTCTGAAACAACAGGATGTTTAGGGATGCCCACTGGTGGAGAGGAGGCCTGTGTGTTTTTTGATGATGATGTTCTCTCTACCAAGTTTATGAAAAATATCATGAGCTCAAAGAAAGAAATTCTGGAAAATTCCAATTGAATTATGTGTATACAAATTTTTATCTTTTACTAAATGTAGTTTTAATCAATTTTAATTTTTGGCTCATGGAATTTTATTTTGATATACACAGTATAAATATTTGGGTAGTTTTGAGGTTCTCTAGTAATAACAAAAAAAAAGTTAACATGCCTCCTATCACTTACTACTCATATAACCTTGGGCAAGTTATGTAACTCCTCTGGGACTCAGTTTCCTTACCTGCAAAAATGAGGAGTTGAATTAGATGGGGTCTAAGGTTCCTTTCAACTCTCAATCTCTGATTTTATGATTATTAATCCACAAAATAACCTTATTTTATAGTTGGAAAAAATAACATGCAATAACTAAGTCACATAGTGACCCATTCAATGAAGGCTCATGACTAATTAAGTCTCACTACTAATTCAGTTTTGTTTTTATAGAATAAGCCTTTTAATTCTAGAAATCAAAATCTGTTATCAAATAGCTTCTGATAAATGCCCTCTTGAGCAAGATGCCAAAATTTCAAAATTAGAAAAAATGAAATTGTTATTTTAACACTGAAAAGTTTACTAAGTAGTATGTCGGTCAAAATCCAAAGTTAATTATTAGTGATTACTTGCTTTGTCATGAAATTCATTACAAAGTTCTGATATGTTCAGATACATACATGTATACACACACTAACAACTTATCTTTCCTCAAAAGCCACCTCCCTATCATACTGTTATACTACAACAATTTAAAATTTTCATATGGGGGACAACTATCCCATGACAGGGGCCTCCTATGTAAGGATCATGCTACACAGACAGCTAATTGCTAATAAAATAACATCCAGTTATTCCATTCTTCTAATAGCAGAAACCAGCCCTATTACCTTTGCTAGTTCGGAAGGTAAGCATGGCAGGCTGTCCTTCACCTGCTGCGCTTCTTGCTACCATCAAGACTTCATAAAGACTGGATGGTTCCAATTCTGTCAGGTGAAGCTCATTCTCACTTCCAGGAACTCTAACTGTGTGCCAGTTTCCCACTAAACCAACTCCATCATCAAGCTGTATAAGAGGAAAATCAAAGGTGAAAACAGTGTCCAGGTAAGAGGAGTGAGGATGATGGAGAGAGAGAAGGGGGAGTCCAGAACAGAAGGATCATCTTCCCTCTCATTTCAGTCAGTACTAAGCACCTGAGATTGGAACCGGACCTCAGCAAGTTCCAGAATGGTGAGGCATTTGGTAAAGCCATCTGCAGAGGGGGAGACAAAAACCTACTTCATACTATGTAGAAAGAATAAATGAGAAAGGAGATACAGTAAGTTTGATCCTCTATTGAATTATAATTAACCACAAAGAGATTTGTGTGATGGAAGCTTCTACCAATTGAATTAACTATTTTTTCCAGAATTACTAAACTTACTCAAAGTAGAAACAGAGAATAAGGCTTTCCGACGTGAGTACAACCAGTTAAGCATACTAGCTTATTACTATTATTCTTATTAGCAGTATTATGAATAACAATACCCCACATTTTTACAGCACTTTAAAATTTACAAAGTGCTTCAAAAAGTTCTACTTAACTATTGATTACTCCAGTGATTAATCAGGAGATATGACTCAAACATTTAACTCAATAAAAATGGTTTTCTTTTTTTTTTTTCTCAATATCACTTATTTGTCAGGGAACTTGCTTGTCCCTCAAAACAAAGAGAAGAAATTTTTTCATTTCATTCTAATGCATGACCCTAAGATAAAAACATTACCAAAATCCAATTGAGAAGGGCCCAGAGGCCACCAAATTCTCCAGTCTCCTTTGCCAGATCATTATCCATGTCACACCCACTAATTGAGTGTTCTCTAAGACTCTAAAGGTTCCTACTTTTCTTTCTACAATCTCTTACTTGGTAACCATCAGTTCTCATGGATTCAATTATCATCCATCATTAGCAGATGACTTCCAGATTTATAGATTCAACCTTAGAATCTCCCCTAAGCTCCAGTTCCCAATGACCTATTGGAAATTCTGAACTGGATCTCCTGCAAGGAACTCATCTCCTTCCCCTTTCTCCAATCCACCCTTCTTCCAAACTTTTCTATTACCACCATCATCCTAGTTATCCAGGCTCACAATCTCCCTTAACTCCATCTCTACTTCTATCTATCCTTCACACAACCTCCAAAGGGATTTTCCTGCAGGACTGGTCTAACCATTTCACATGCCTACTCAGGAAGCTCCAGGATCAAACACAAACCCCTCTATTTGGAATTTAAAAGCTCTTTGGAAACTGGCCAGTCCTTTCTTACCTTTCCATTCTTCCTGTACATCTTATACATTACTCTCCCTTCCAAACAATATATGGTCTAACCATACTGACCTCCTTGTGATTCCTTATACATCACTGATATCCTGTCTCCATGTCTTTGCTCCCCATTCCTAGAACATTCTCTTTCCTCAACTAGACCTCTTAGAATCCCTGGCTTCCTTCAAGACTTCCTTCAAGGCTCAAGTGCTACATTCTACAAGCTTTTACTGATCAGTCCAGGTGCTAGTGCCTCTCCCCACCCAAAACAATCTTGCTTTTGTTTTGTATATATTCCATATGCATTGTACTTATGTCCAGGGTATATTTATCAAGTAAGTTCTTTAAGGGCACAGTTCATGCAAAGTACTTAGCACTGTATCTGGTATGAAGTAGGCACCTAATGAATGCTTGTTGATGGATGACTCCTAGAAACTAGCTTTCAGTTCTAATGTTAATTGGCATTCTGTTGTCCTCAATTTTCCTACCATCTAAACTTGGGGATGTTCCCTATCTAGCTCTTGCTTCTTTTTCTTAAACTAGTGTCAAGGAGAACATATCTGTGTTCTATAAGTTATTCTGAAAGGTAGTAAGATAAAGAGAAAAACATCTGAGAAATGATAAACAAACCATTACCTTTCGATATTTCACAAAATAGGCATTGATGGGTAGTCCACCATCTTTTCCTGATCTCCAGATCAGGTTGTAAGCATCTGGTTTGTGGGTCTGTGGGGGGCTCAGTATGATGGGGGCATCAGGAGCAGAGAAACTACTGGTATTTCTTTCTATTGATGCCTCTGTTGTGTTGGAATGTAACTTCATTGGAAAAATGCTCAAAGGCCCTGTTACAGAATCATCCTTTTTATGTCCATCCCTCTGTGTGGCATCAACAGGTGTAACTGTTTCAGCTTTGGTGCTTGTTTCAAAAGGAACTGCAGAAAAATCATAGAAAACAAGAAAGAAGGCTATGGTAAGAGAGATTTTAATCAAAATTTATAACTTCAATGTGTGCTACCCAATCAGAAATGCATTTTTTTATTGGCTATTCTGCAAATATTACTGCAATCTGAGAAGAAAGCATTGAAACAGGCAACATCTGAATGCCAAATAATCTTCCAAAATTTTGGAATTTGCTCATCTGGTTTCTGAGTTTCTTCTGAGAACAAGGAAAACCTGGGAAGAATAGAAGAAAGTACAGGCATAGAAGAAGATGAAACCAATATTTTTCTGTAGGCTGTCACATTGTGATTAATATGGATAAAGCGTATTTGATGACATCAGTTTAGAGTCTCTCTTTGTATTTATTAAAATAAGCAAACAAATGAGAAAAATACCCTGAATATGTTACTTCTAAAGAATTAGGAACGAGCACTTCTGTAGTTTAAAGTTGAGATATTTTTGTTCCTTCTTCCCTAAGGAGTAATCTGGAATGAAAGCTCCTAAAAAAATGAAATACAGCAGCAGAAATATGTAAAATGAACTTTCCTGAATTTACATGGGTACATAAACAGAAGAAGCTATGCATGATTAGCCTGCTCAAATTGTATTTAAATTTCAAATATGAAACAAATCATAACTTTAAGCAATGTCTTCTCAAAGAACATCTAATCAATCATCTCTCATGTTTTCTTGATTCTTTTCTTCTTAAAGGACTATCACTTCAAATAGTGGTTCCCAAAGTCCTTTTGCTTCTCCTTCTATTATGTCTACTTAATGGCCTTTTAGTTTTAAACTTCTATTTATTTCTCTCAAACATAGCTAATTATTAAGATTTAGAAAGAAAGCTGGAGGAGGACCTTCCATTCAAGAAATCAACAGAGTATTTGTTTTGTATTTTAAGCCAGTTAACAGTAAAACTTCAATATTTTCCTTTTGAGACACTCCAGTTCTTTACAGAATTGTTTATCTTCCTGATTCCCTCACAAAGAAGATAAAGGGTAATAGCACTTATGCTCTTTTATACTAAGAAAACTGAAGTATAGGGCAAATATGTAACTTGGGCCATTATCATTGACAATATAAAATTTTATTTTAGTTCTCCAACTATTACTATTACATGCTGCCACCTTTCTAAATAGTTTAATATTCAAGCTATAATCACTTGACCATATTTTCCACCTCTGTAAAAGGTGAATGCCTGTCCCACCCACTTGAGAATTGTTTTTAAGATAAAATGAGAACATGTGTGTAAACACTTAAAAAAGTACCATAAAAGATTTAGATGCAAGGTGATGGTATATATAACACCTATTATAATATGGCTACTCAGTTCATATTAAAAGACGAAAAGCTAAATTGAATTATCTTTTAATAAGGTTTAGAAGAAAATCTTATTAAGTCTTGAATAACAAAGATTAATTTAGAGCAAATAGGAGTTGAAATTTAACACCCATGAAGTTGGGCACTGTAGCATTCAAAATTTTCTCATGCCACTGAGATGTGATGTTTTACCCTGACACCAAAAACCACTTCCCAGTGGTGGACTACCCAAAGGATCACTCAAAATAGTAACGGTAAAAGGTTCTCTCCTTCCTCACCACCCTAAGCCACAGCTAATTATCTCCACTGGCTAAAGTCTAGTTTCCTACACTAACTCACACTCATAACCACTAGTCTACCTTCTGACTCACTACATAAACATAGTTGTTCCAAAAACAATATTCCTAACTTGTGTCCATGAACTTAGATTGCTTCCTAACTCATTTTTTTAAAAATTAATTTCTCTTCTTCTTTGGTGGAGAAATCTTGAGGGATACTTTTTCTATCTCAAATAGAATTGACTTTATGCTATCAATCCTTTTCTTTCTAGATTATCTACTAAAATCTTGTAGTTTTGCCACAAACCTGATTGCATTGTAGAAAAGAAACCATGTTGCTACTTCTGCTCTTTTCTCCTAAAATGTAGCTCCAGACAGAAGCTGCTCTGTTGTTGACATCTGACATAACTTTCAAGGGATTCCAAGCACCTGTGCTGTTCCTGGTCAAGTTTACCATACTGGAGCACTTCTTTCGCAAGCTTTTTGCAAATCAGTCCCACACAAAACCATCATCACCAACCTTCTCTTTGGTCTGTCACCTACTTTTCACCTCCCTGAATACTTTAGCAAAGTATCAAGAACTGCTAATGGTCTTGTGTACACACCTTTGGGTTTACCAATTAGATACTGATCTAGTCAGCACTTTGTTATTTCTTACCTTGTGAATGTCAGTTCTACTAACTTCACGTCCTTTTTATGTAACTAAATGATCTTTTTATATGTCTGTAACATCCCAAACAGCACTTCCTCTTGGCTATCTCCTAACTATCCTTGGCAATTTCTACTCAACTGAACTTGCAGTTATAGTTAGCAGCTGTCACTAAAGCTTCACATACTCTTGATCCTAACAACTGAGATTACACTACATGCTACTAGTTATTAGCAGAAGAATTAAAGGAAGGGAGTCAAAGAGAAATAACAAATCTTATGTATCAATCAATCAATCAATATTTATTCAATGTCTACTATGTGCTGGCACTGTGTTAAGTGCTGGGGATACAAAAAGGCAAAAACTAGGCCTTGTCTTCAAGGATCTTACAGTCTAATGGGGGAGATAACATGCAAACAAACACACACAAAACAAGCTATATACAGGCCAAAGAGAAAATAATTGATAGATGTAAGGTTCTAGAATTAAGAGGGGCTGGGGAAGGCTTCCTGTAGAAGGTGAGATTTTAGTTGAGACTTAAAGGTAGCCAGGGAAGTCAGTAGTTGGAGTGGAGAAGGGATATCTTTCTAGGCATGGGGGACAACCAAAGTGTAGCTGGTATATCAAGTGATTTATTTTTATCATATTGTTGCCTCTTCCATGTGTACCAGAGAATTCCTCTTAAAGAGAGGAACACTATATGTAATATAAGCATTTAAGCTAAACCTTCTCAACAATCTCAATATTCTGCAACCTAGAATTAAATGAGTTACTACTGAAATTTTTGCTTAGAGGTCCCAAAGTTAAGTTAATAACCAACACCAGGTATCTCAGTAAATTTTACCATCTCTCTTATGCCAAACTGCATAATATCCATGCAATCTGACAAATATGGTGATGAGATCTAGCTATCAGACACCTGGTGTTCAAAACTCCAATTGAATAACTTTGAATCTGAATTAAGTCCTTTAGTCTTCTATTTATCTGTTCATCAATACTTTAATGATAACAGAAGGTTCTAAAATGACTCACACCAAAGAATGATAAAGAAAAGAGGGATAATAATCCCTTGATGTAATAATTTTGTATAATCAACAACATTAACAAGTATTTAGTAAGCCCTAATTTGTGCCAGGAAGAACACCTACTTAGGTATTATCTGATAAGATCTCAGCTGATGGTTAGAAATAACCTGTTAACCCTCTACACTTTAACAAGAATTGACTAGTGAGAAGTATATTCCTAAGATTGATTTTTATACCTTTCTATTTATTTCAACTGTCCTTCAAGCTTCATAAAACATTATTTACCACTTCCTGTTTTTAATATATAAAGGTTCAAAAGGCCATAAGGAGTATACTACAAAAATACCTAAAAGTTCCCCCATCCAACCTTTCCTAACAATCTAAACCAGTAAATTCTAGTAAAAAGTCAATTACTTCATAATCTTGGGCTCAATGTGAATCAGATTTCTTTATGTCAATAGGTCAAAAATAGAAATTGAAGCCAAACCATTTCCTATTGGTCCAAGAACTAAGCAATACCAATCTAGATACCACCTTAGTCTGAAAAGATGGCATCTTGATGCCACAAAATATTCATAAACATGCATATTATTATTTAAAGATTGTTTGACAGTTAAAGTATATTATCTTATAACATCCTCCTCCTTTCCAAAAATAAAAGCATTAAATAAAAAACAAATGTCATAGCAACTCACCAACTGTAAGGAATGCCTCTGACAATGTAGAACCATGTTCATTTGTGGCTTCACAGGTATATTTCCCAGCATGTGCCAGAGTGACAGCCTGAATATATAAAGAGCTTGATCCAGCTCGAGACATGATGAAGTAAACAGGCTCTAATGTGACATCTCCAGATTTTGCCAGGTGTGATTTTCGTGACTTAGAGCGAAGTACTTGAGATGGATGGCTGGTTATCAAACCACGGCTGTCATACCAACGAATAACAGGAACTGGAAGCCCAGTGGCATTGCAGGATAAAGTAACAAAGTCACCACCTATCACCTTTGTGCTTGTTGGTGGTGTTACTATAATCGGCTTGAATCCACTGCCTATTAAAATGCAATCCAAATACAGAATTTTAAAATACTATCAAAACCCAGAGAAAAGTAATGCTAATAGTTATATCCCTCAAACAAGTAAAATGTCCACTAAAGATAGCCCTTTTCATAGTAAAGCTCCTAGATATTTCCTATGCAGATTTCCTGACCTTCAGAAAGAAGGAAACATGGATAATGTACTGATAGCTTTCCAGCAGGCAGGCATCCTAGAAACATATTTGACTACTGTGATTATAGAATATGAGAATATATACCTCTGACACCAAAATCTCACACATGAAATGTGATATATTCTATGAGAAATATAGAATCCAATGTGATTCTTTCAGGAAAGTGATCACATTTTTAATCTAAATTCATCAATCAAATCACAGAGTTGAACTAGCCAAAATAAAATGTATTATGAAAAAAATGTGACCAATTTGTATTACACAGTAATGAAAATTTACAAAACACATGAAGATGTTCTTTATCTTAATTCCATAGTAACTCTATCTCCTGAATCATTTTATGGTATTTCTCTTTTGTTCCTAGGCCTCCAATTCTACCTCAACTTCTGAAGTGACACTAAGGACTTTTTGAAAGTGAATCCACAATAAAATACTGATTAACATTGATGTTCTTTCCCCACTACATTTTTCTCCTTCTATCTTGTCCTTTTCAAGTTTAAACTCTGTGGTCAATCCAATGCTGTATGTGATTCTTATGTCTTTCCTCTTTTTTTCTGTAGCCCCCAGGATAACCTACACAATGAAAAGTCCTCTGTGATTTCAGCTATGGAAATGTATTTGTAATATCTAGAATGAGTTTATCATAAAATAGAAAAGAATCATAACTTCTTTAACTGTGGCAGTCTCTGATGGGTTTCCCAAGTTGACACTTTTTCTTAACCCCATAGCTTGATCAGAAGTTATCTCTGAAGAAGGAGAAAAAGAAGGATCTTCTCCTGTTGTTTTATTAGCTTCTTTTAGCAAAAGAGAGATAGAAAAAAAGTTTTACAATAATAGCTATATATCTTTAAATGGAAGTTCTTTTTTTAAAAAATTCATTTATTTTTAGTTTTCAACATTCACTTCCATAAGCTTTTGAGTTTTAAATTTTCTCTTCCTCCCTCCTTACCCCCCTCCCTAAGAGGGCATGCAATCTGATATAGGCTCTACATATACATTCCAATTAAACATATTTTCACATTAACCATGTTGTAAAGAAGAATTAGAACCAATAGGAGGAATCACAAGAAAAAAGAAACAAGACAAAAGAAGAAAAAAAAGGGCAAATAGTATGCTTTGATCTGCATTCCAACTCCACAGTTCTTTGTCTGCATGTGGATAGCATCATGAGACTTTTGGAGATTGGTGAGAAGAGCTAAGTCTACCAAAGTTAGTCATCACACAATGTGGCTGTTACTGTGTACAATGTTCTCCTGGTTCTGCTCCCTTCACTCAGCATCAGTCCATACAAGTCTTTCCAGGATTTTCTGAAGTCTGCCTGCTCATCATTTCTTACAGCACAATAGTATTCCATTATATTCATATACCACAACTTGTTCAGTCATTCCCCAATAGATGGGCATTCCCTCAATTTCCAATTCTTTGCCACCACAGAAAGAGCTGCTATAAATATTTTTGTACATGTGGGTCCTTTTCCCATGTGTATGATCTCTTTGGGATATAGCCCTAGAAGTGGTATTGCTGGGTCAAAGGGTATGCACATTTTTATAGCCCTTTGGGCATAGTTCCAAATTGCTCTCCAAAATAGCTGGATCAGTTCACAACTCCACCAACAATATATCAATGTTCCAATTTCCCCACATCTTCTCCGACATTTATCATTTTTCTGTTTTGTCTTGTTGGCCAATCTGATAGGTGTGATGTGATACCTCAGAGTTATTCTGATATGCATTTATTTAATTAACAGTTATTTAGAGCATTTTTTTAATATGACTATAGATAGCTTTAATTTCTTCATCTGAAAACTGCCTATTCATATCCTTTGATCATCTATCAATTGGGGAATGACTTGTATTCTTATAAATTTGACTCAGTTCTCTATATATTTTAGAAATGAACCCTTATCAGAGACACTGGCTATAAAAATTCTTTTCCAGTTATCTGCTTCCCTCCTAATCTTGACTGCACTGGCTTTGTGTGTGCAAAAACTTTTCAATTTAATGCAATCAAAATTATCCATTTTGCATTTCATAATGTTCTCTATCTCTTGTTTGGTTATAAATTCTTCTGTTCTCCATAAATCTGACAAGTAAACGATTCCTTGCTCTCCCACTTTGCTTATCAGCCTTTATATCTAAATTGTGTACCCATTTTGACTTTATTTTGGTATATGGTGTAAGATTTTGGTCTATGTCTAGTTTCTGCCATACTCTTTTCCAGTTTCCCCAGAAGATTAAATGGAATTTCTTACTACATTTGTTTATCCTACTAAAGAGAAGTCTCATATTTAGGACCTTTGGGGAGGTAGGTAATAAAAAACCTAATTCTTTGAGGCACTAAGCTAAAATCTAAACTGAGTTTTGCAAATGTGTAACACATTTACAAAGAGAGACTGTCTGATTATATACTACCACGAATACATGGCAGCATATAATTTGAGGAATGCAGAAGACACACATTTGTGGCTAGAAGGGAAAAATCTTCTTATTAAAATTTTATCATTATCTGCTTTAACCTATATTTCAAGCTTCATCAAGTACTAGATGATGAAGATCTCTCTAGAAGTCATAAAAAGAATCTTCTACTCATGAAACAAGTCTGGCATCTTATAAATGCCAAATGATTTTTTAAAAGCGAACAGTCAGAGATGAAGTGAAATGTATTCACACTTATTTCTTCATACATTAAGAAAGATAGGCTTACGATTGAAAGGACAAAAGGAATATAAACTGATAAAAACAGACTGAGTCAGATTTAATGAACAAGCAGAATTTGAGTGTTCTCAGCATAAGTAGAGGTAGCACTGCTACATAAGGTATCTTTAAAGTAAAAAAAAAAAATGAAAGATTTTTCATTTAATTTTTAGATAAAGGTATCTTGCAACAACCCTGTGAGCTATTTATCAATAACCTTTAAAATTTTTATTGATAACATTTGTTTACCTGTTTACCTTCATTCTGACTAGATTCCTCTTCCCTACCCTACCCAGCAAGCCATCTCTTATGACAAAGATTTTAAAAAGGGGGGGGAAAGCAGTTCAGCAAAGCTAACCAACAAAACAACCAAATCTGACAAGATACGTAATGTTCCAAATGCATACGCCCCCCCTCTCAATTCTGCAATGAAGGGAGAGAGGTTATCAAAAACCTAACTGAGATAATTGTAACAAAATCTAAAAAAAGCATTAAATCAAATGCTAAGTTGGTACTGCAAATCTGTAATATATTTACAAAGAGAGATTGGCTCTCTGCAAACTAACATGAATACATGAAGGCATATAATTTGAGGTATACAGAAGACATTCAAGTTTGTGGTCACATAAGCCACGATAGTAGCCTAGTTTTTCCCCAAAACAATTTGTGCTATTTGGCATAATAAACCAACCTATAAGAAATCAGGTTTGCTTGGATGAGGTAGTTTTTCTCACAACACAATGAATCTGCAAAGCAAAATTTCTTCATCATGGCGGGACTTAGGAGCCTACCTGTTTCAATTTCTAGTCTCCCAGTAGACTGCATAAATCCAATCCCATTATCCACCACACATTGGTATAACCCTGAGTCTTCCATGGCAACGCCACTGATTCTCAACGTGTTTTCTACTATCATGTGCCGCAAGGAAGAGTGTATAGGCTCTGCATTATGAAACCAGGTAAGCCTGGGAGTTGGGTTTCCATGAACAGTACATGTGAAATGTACTGTGGCACCCAAGGAGACTGTCTGGTCCCTCAATCCTTTGGAAATTGAGGCTTGTTCTGAAAATAACACACACAAATTAGATACCAGCCCTCAAAATGTACTTTTTAAATTATCACATGTGAGTCATATGAAATGTTCTATATACCACTAACTTGCTAAGACTATGTTGTATTGTTTATTCACATTTTCTCATTTGCTGTGGCCATCAAAAAAATTTTAAATGCATTATAACTTGTCTCTAACGGAGCCCTTCATTAAGTTGAGGTCAAAGTCATATGCTACTAATAAGCTATAGTCTTCTTTTAATAGATCTCCCAAACCAAAAAAAAACCATAAAAATAGCTTCCAACCCTGTATTCCTGTAAGCATTTATGTTTCAGGCTGCTGGCTCACTTTGTCATTCTCCCACCAGAATGGCAGTTTCACTAGTTCTAACACTAAACAAGGGCTGAAACAAAAGAAATACATGTGCTCAAACGAAGCTGGATTTTTTTCAAATTTAGTTTACAACATTCACTTTTATAAGATTTTGAGTTCTAAATTTTCCCCCTCCTCCCTCCTCAAGACAACATGCAATCTGATATAGACTATACATGTACAATCATATTAAACATATTTCCACATTAGTCATGTTGTGAAAGGAGAATCAGAACAAAAGGGAAAAACCACAAGAACAAAAAACAAAAAAAGACAAAACAGTATGCTTCAATCTGCATTCAGACTCCACAATTCTTTCTCTGATGTGGGGGGGGGAGTTGGATTTTTTTTCTTTTAGGGTCTAAGAAGTAATTTTTTGGCCTTGTTACCTTAAAAAAATATGCATTTCATCATTACTTGTGGGACACCAACAAAAAAAAATCAATCCCACTTATCATAAAGGTGTTATAAATGATTTCTTATTGGAATAGACAATGCAATGTTTTTCTATAAGGCATGTCCTAATAGTAAATACCTCCAGAGAAACTAAAAAATTGAATTTATTTTGACTTTCCTTTCTATTTTATTTTTTCTGGGTTTTCAAAGAAGTACAGGTGGAAGGGAAATATATTTTCTTTAAATAGCCATTTTATACAGTGACCTCGATGGCAAAAGCTCAGGATGGCCAGGGAGAAAGAAGGGATATATATATAAAAACATGGCTAGGATCAAGGCTGCTGTATAAATTAGAGATACAAACAAATGCATTAGGAAAGATGAAATTAAACCAGGTACTGTGTAAAGAGGTGATATTTTACAATTTTCCATTTTCTTGCTAGCCTTTTGCCTTCATCACTACTACTAGATTCAGAGGATCATAGGATTTAGGGTTGGACAACTGCAAGCAACCCACAAAATTCTTGAATATACCCAAACCAAATTAAAATGTAATTGGTCAATGTTTAAAATAAAATAAAAATAAAAATACAATAAAACACAGATAATGTTAATTTGTGGTTTTCTAAGTCAATACCAGCTCACAGGATCCCTTTCCATTTGAGTCTGACACACTGATAGAGTTCAATTCCCTTATTTTACAACTGGTGAATGGACTTGTCTGAGGTCTTACAGAAGAAATGTGATGCAAACCAAGGGCCTTGACTCTAAATCCTGCCAATTTTTCCCACTCCTCCATCCTGCCTGTCTACTACACTATGCTTACTGTCAGGTAACTCTTCTTACATTCTCCTGCTATATTTTTCTTTTTTTTTTTAATTTAGCATTTTATTTTTTTCCTGAATTACATATAAAAATAATTTTTAACATTCGTTTTTTTTTAAATTTTTGAGTCCCAAATTCTCTCTCTCCTTCCCCTCCCCACCCCCTCACCCTGCATTGAGAAGGCAAGCAATTTGATATAGGTTGTCCATGTTCCTGCTGTATTTTCAGTGGACGGGTTAACCTCATATCTACAGAAATTAATGTTGGACAAGAGCATAATCAGAAAAATAACCTAATTTAAGTGTGACTTAAAAACATATAATGTCTTACCAAGCACATTAACTGTGTAGGTCACACGTGTGAGCTCTCCAGACTTGTTTCCCACCACACAGGAATAGTTTCCAGCATCATTTGGATCTATGCTATCTGTGACAAGATGGGAATATAACTGTCTCCAGTTACCTCCCAGTAGAGAACCATGGCCATCCTTCATCCACTGCACTTGAGAAGCAGGCACTCCACTCACCACACATTCCAGAGTTACAGGATTGTGAGAAACAGCTGCCAATGACTGGGAAAAGGTGGGGTGGATGATTCGAACATATTTTGATGAAGGGCCTAGAAGAGGTAAGCAAAATGGAAAAATAACATGAAAAGTTCTCGCTCTTCTAATATATTTTCCTCTTTGCTGAGCATTCCCAACATCTTATTTATTCTCTTTTGCTTTCCTGTCCACAAGGCTTTGTTGTAGATAACGTCTATAGGAAATAGATGAATAAAATGAATTGTTTCTGTTATTATCATGGCCATTCCTGCTGGCTGGAGCTATAGGATTTTCAGGAAGTCCAGATGTAACACTCAATTTGTAGTTTGGATATTAATTTTTCCTTAATCCACTTACCATCTCTTAGTCCTCTGTGTCTAGCCATAGGTTAGTAGACAGACTTTCTGGCTAAGACCCATTAAGGCATGGGACCCATGACATTAATGAATTTATAAACTGGAGGAAAAAGATATACAAACATCATGAATTTTTACAATATTTCCCTTTCCACCATTCATGTACTGTGCTTTATGAGGAAGAATGGATGTCACTTTATAAATACCACTCCTTGGTTACTCCAATACAAATTTTGGGGGAAAAAAAGATTCTTTGATGGTGCCTTAGCAGCATCCTTAGCTCGTTGAAGTATGTGGCATTTATTTTTAAAGATTGGCTCCATATTAAATAAGCATGTGTAGGAAAGCACACTATCCAAGTATCCACATTAATACTTATTTACCAACTTTTTGAGAGAGTAATTGTTAAAGGATTTTCTCCTTAAGTACCACCAAAGGCAACCAAACACTTACGGGTCACAATGAGCTTGTGGCCTGTGGGTTCAACTTTTAATTCATGTGTGACAGGATTGTAAACTGCACATTTATATGACCCTTTGTCCTCTGAAGATACATTCAAAATCTGAAGATTTCCTGATGGAAGGATTAGGTAGTTATCTAGAAGGAAGGAGAAGGAACATGATTAGGTTTCTTATTTTGTCCTACAATATAATTACAAACCAACTGAACAACAGTTATAGGTTTAGATAGAGACTGGAGGCATATAAGCAGTGAACAAAAATCAAGAAAATGACCTCATAAACAGCAACAGTGGCTAAGGAAAAGAAAATAAGCCCATCAGTAACAATGGACCCACATTGAACCATTATGCATTAAGAAGAGAAAAAAAACATGTTCAGCTATACAGATACCATGGATATGTTCAGTTCTGTTCATTGACTCCTTGCAACAACAGATCTTACCTGTGGAATGTTCCAGCCATTTCCCCCGGACCTTATAGCGCACCTGTGCTGAAGGACTACTTTCTGGTATCTTGCAGTCAATGAATCCAGCACTTTGTTCCTCTGCTATAACAACATGTTTTGTTGATGCACCAAAATCACTAAGACCTTGAAAGTAAAAACCAATTTAGAAAGATGAAGAAAGTTTTGCTTCTATTTTTCTGGAAGATATAAGTACTAAAAATAACACTTGTCATCTAGTCTTAGTTGTCTGCTAATCCTAGAGAGTAGCAAGATTTTCTTCCCAAAAAGTTAGGGGCAAAAACTGGGGAGAGGGGCAAATAAGAAATAACAAATGGCTGCCTCCTTGCTTCTCTGTATAGTATTTAAAGCCCTTTACAACCTTACCCCTTACTACCTTGAGTCTTATTACACTTGAGTCCCTGCCACATACTCTATGATCCAGTAGTTAGACTCCAGTCTATGCTGTTCCTTAAACACAACATTCTGATCTCCTGACTCAGTGCCTTTACATGGGCTATCCCCTCATGCCTGGAATGTTCTCCTTCATCACCTCCACCCCATCAGTACAATCTTTAACTAAAACTCACTCATCATATATATCTTTATCCAATCCACATCATTTCTCACTGCAATATCAAGTGTAGGACTAATTCATAGTGCATTGCTTGAATCATCTGAGTATCAGATGTCACAATCAGTCACAATGCCTCTCAGCTCCCCCATAAGAAAGCAAATCTTAAAATGGCTGAACCTGTTCCCAGACCTGGGTACAAGATATTCTTTGTTATTTTCTCTTAATCTAAAAGTTTCCAACAGTTTATAGCTATTCTAGGGCAGAGGTGTCAATGCATGGCTGGAACTAAATTAAAATGTAACTGGGAAACATTTAACAAAATAAAAAAATACAATAAAACATAAGTAACATTTTACATTTTACAACTAAGTCAACATGTGACCCTACATAAAACTTACTGGGTTCCATTTCTACTTGAGTTTGACACCACTGGTCTAGGGTATTCAACCCTCTGTGTGCTTATTGGAGTACTAGCAGCTGCCACTGTTTGAAAGGCAGACAGTTCAAACTTAGAAAACCACTTGCTCCAGATTTTCTACCACCTCCACAGTCATATGGTATTCTTTTTCTCATGGACAATTCAATCCCCTTTTCTCGTTTCTCTAGCCCAATTTTTATTATTGAATTCAAATCAACTCAGTAACCAAGATACAGAAGGTCTATATGGACAAAGCAATCAGATTTTTTTAAAAAAAGGGGTATTACGAAATAAAGGAATTCAGTGTAAAATCAAATAATGAACTCCTAAAATTGAATTTTAAAGTTTTAAAATATTAATCCCAAAGTTTACATTGGAAATGTGTTCACATTCAGACGGTTTTCCAAAAAAACAAACAAAAACCCACATCCTTGGGCTCGGCCTACTGTCTCACCTTCGGCAGGACTTCAAGCTATAATGGGTGGCACCAACTGAATAAGCCTGTCACCATTTTGGGGATATACTATACATCAAAAGTTGAAATATCAAACTTACCTCCAATGGATACTGTCGCAGGCTTACTCACAATTGCACCAATGCTGTTGTTGGCAATGCATTGATACTGACCAGAAACAGAAGGACTGAGAGAAAGAATGGTTAAAGTCCCCTGCTGAACCTCAATTTGCTCCACATTTCTGTCGAATTTTTTTCCATTAAGCAACCACGATATGTGAACGGTCACAGGTTGAGCAGAGCATTGGAGTATTACAGGTTCACCAAGTTTCTGGACAATAGAGTGTGGCTCAGAAATAAAACGAGGTACCAAGTCTATAAGGAAACCCCCCCCCAAAAAAGTGAAAAGGGCATTAAGGGCATTACACTTAATTCCATTCACTAAACATTTTAAACATTTATTAAGTGCCTAATATGCAAAAGATTCTGTTAGGTATTGGAGATATCTAGAAACCTACCATTTATGTAGCACTTTAAAGTTTCCAAAGTGCTTTACTAATAGTTTCTCATTTGATCCTCAGCAACTCTGTGAGGTAGATGCTATTATTATTCCCCTTTCACAGAGGAGAAAACTGAAGCAGAAAAGTTAAGTAACTTGCCTATATAAAGAAAAATACAGTAGCTCCTGCCTTCAAAGAGCTTATATTTTGTTTCACTCACATCAATAGGCAGAATTTTCTGTTACCTATCTAATTTGGTTATTCTTGATATCAACATCCTTATAACTCATTTTTAGAAGCAAAGAAAGATAGAATACCAGTCTGAGAGTAAGACTCTAGACTACTTGAGAGGTTCAAGAATAAAAATCACATAACAGGCTCAGTTCTACTTATGGAATAGAAAAAAAAACCCAATGTTTGATTTTCTGAGAAACATTAACACCTGCAGGTCATATGGCTATGACTTAGTAGTCCATAAAAAATGCTAGTTT
Source organism: Vombatus ursinus (assembly GCF_900497805.2). NCBI lineage: Eukaryota > Metazoa > Chordata > Mammalia > Diprotodontia > Vombatidae > Vombatus > Vombatus ursinus. Next base: position 34,118,016 of record NW_020954591.1, on the reverse strand, counting down.
TTTTGAAAGTATGGCAAAGGAAGAAGGAGAGGCAGAAAAAAAAGAAAGCATGGCAATTATGTTCATAAAAGGAACAATTTACTCTACTTTTTACTAACAGAATTTGACTTTGTGAGAAAAAAAGTTATGAATAATAGCCTCAAAATATTTTTATTAGTTTTAGTTTTTTAAATCTTTCAATTAAGAAAATAAAAAAAGAAAAACAGCTGTAGTGAAACATGAAGTAAGTTAATTTTTAATGAAATGTAGCTAAAATGAAGGAATTACTTTTCTGTCTCCCAAATAATTTAATTTACTAAGTAGGTTCCTTCAGAAACACGGGAGAAAGAAGTTTGCTTGCTAATGTGGCAAAGTTAACAAAGACAAGTTGGGAGTAAGGAGAACAGAAATTTTTTCTTTGCAAAGCTGAATAAAACAAAATTCTTACAAGAGAGAAAAGATAACATTAAACTATTGAATCTACTTTTACAGAAGACTAGATGATCCATCCCTTTTCCAGTTTAAAATTCTTTGATCCTATGATGTAATAAAAAATGAAGATCTTGGCACTGACTTGAGTCTGTAGTTCTGATTTCATAAATACATTAAGGAATCCATGGTTTTCATCAAGAGTATGGGTATTCCCTTCTTAATATGGCTCATTTTCAAATAGCTATGACCAAAACATTTACCACGAGTTGTTGTAACCAACTAAAGATGAGCCTCTCCAAACTTAGCTATACTGGTTCTCAGTCAATGGACAAACTACATTGTTGGGTCTATGCTCAAAGTCCTTCAGGGTTGGCAGAACCTACTAAAACTTGCATTCCTGCTGAGATAGCCCTCAAAAGCCCAGGGTAATCTCCATACCGAAACAAGGCAGTGAAGACAGACCTTAGTTTTCCAGCAGAGGAACTACTGGAATCCAGAAGGTAGTTTTCTCTGGGCAAGGCTCAACAGTTTTAAACTGGCTATGACGATCTTTGATATTTAACAAGTACAATGTTAGAATGCAACAAATATTCATTACCATCTACAATGTACAAAGTATTGTGCTAGATACTAATAAATGTAAGGGAGGGAGTATATCCCTAAAGGAACCCACTATCTAGTAAGGGAGATAAGACATAACCAAACAACTATCATACAAAACAGAACATGATAAAAGTATGAGAGGTACATAAGTTCTATGAGATTTCATGGGGTTTTCCTCATCAAAAATCCTCACTCTTGTTTCTACACAGAATTCTTTCTTTAGTAATAATCAACTGAATTTTATTCAACCAGTCACTACTATTTAATGCACTCTTGATGGAACTGTAAATTAATCCAGTCATTCTAGAAAGCAATTTAGAACTATGCTAAAAAAAAGTCATTAAACTGTGCATACATATTCTTTGACTCTGTGTACTATTACTAGGCCTACACCCAAAAAAAACCCAAAAGAAAAAGGCCTCATATATACATTGTATTTATAGCAGTTCTTTCTGTGGTAGCTCTAACTGAAAACTAAGGGGGTGTCCCTTAATTGGGAAATAGCTGGGGAAATTATGGCATATGGCTATGTTGGAATACTAGTGAATCACAGGAAATGAGAAAAGGAATGGTTTCAAAGAAACCCGCTAAGGCTTGTATGATCTGATACAAAGTGAAGTGAGCAGAGCCAGGAGAACAATTAATACAACAACAACACTGTAAAGATAAACAACTTTGAAAGACTTAAGAACTCTGATCAATGCAAGGACCAACCAGATAGAGTTCCAGAGGTCTGATGCTGAAACATACTAGCCACCTTCGAACAGAGAAGTGATGAACTCAGTGTACTGAATGAGACATACAGACATGTTTTTTGGACATGGCCAATGGGAGAATTTGTTAGGCTTGACTATGCATATTTGTTAAAAGTGTTTTAATTTTATTCCTAATTGGGGTGCAGGAAGAAGTGGGGAGAGAAAATAAATTTTTGTTAAGTAAAAGAAAATTTAAATTAGAAATTTAAGCAATAAAAGAAATCCCTGAAATTCACAAATAAAAGGATCTCGTACAGAAGGTGGCACTTGTGCCACCTGGGAACCCTATACTCCTAGGAGGCCACAGAGCTTTTCAAGGACTCCTGGAATCTATATGAAAACAAGAATTGTAACATATACATATATGTGTGTGTTAGTATTTCTCAAATGGATACAGATGCTTTGTGATTTCTAAAACAATCCATTTAAAAGCATTACTGAATTCATGGTAACTTTCTGTTATTACTTTCTCAATGTTTATTAATATTACCACAATTACCAATACAAGACAGCTCTCAAAATTTTTAGAAATTAAAAGGAGGTCCTTATATTTGAAAAAGTTCAGCACCACTCTGCCACAGGATGCTCATACACAAACAATCCAGGGTCAAAGCAGCCCTTAGCTGTAAACTCTAGTACCATTCCTACAGGCTTACCTGAACTTACAGAAGAACACAGGATCATAAAAGGAACATATAACAGTGTCTGTAATGATCCAAGATCTGGATTCATAGCGCCAGAATACAGGGGCTGATAGAATAGACTTCCAGAGTAAAACACAGTTCTTGGCACACTGAAACAAATGAAGGAGAAAAAGAAAAATCTTTAATCTTTTTTGCTATAAGTAGATAGAAGTGATAGTCTAAGTCTTAATCTTTTTTGGTAACTCTACAGAGAATCACACGCAGGGGTCTTAATGAGGCAGCTTCTCCTACAACATAAATCAATTTATCGAGACTAAATTAGGCATTTTAGAAACTCCACTAACTCTTCATATTATTAAGATTCCATTTTGTGTCCAAGCAATTTATCCTGACATATCAGTGGTCTTAATGAAGCAATTCAACCTTCACAATCACCCAAATTAGTCATAGTTGCAGAGTTAGATGATGGAGAACTGGACTTGCAACTGAATTGAGTAGATTCAAAATACAAGATCATGATGTAAAGCTTTGATACATTAATAATGACAAATACAATGAATACTGTGTTGTTCTTCTGTAACATAATATCGCTGGCCCATCCTTAGTAAGGTGTATTTCTAAGTGTTCTCAGCAGCAGTAATGAATTCTTAAATTTATCCACCTATTCTCCATCTCACTCATTTCCCTTGTGACTAACTGCATTCAAGGTAGCTGAGTTGGAAGAGGAATATGTTCACTGAAGAATACTTTAAATTATACAGTTTCTTTAATGGTATTTTAGAGCAGCTCAAGATTTATAAATGGGTATGAATATCTGCCCTATACTCTTAAGAAAAATACTTATACTTGATACAATAAGTTATATACTTGACATAACATACTTAATTGTTGTTGTTCATCCTTTGTCATACTTGACATAATCCCTAAATGGTATTATTACTTAGGCAATTTAACAGTACGAAGAAGATGGAAGAAAGGATTCACTTAAGCATTACTTTCTAAAAGTCACAAGTATTACCAAGATCCTTGAACCCTCAACAAAACAATACATTTTCATTTTACATAAAAAAGATCCACATAAGGCTAGAAAAGTTGTATTGTAGGCTCATATTTAGTTCAAAATATTAGGTATCTCACAAGTCTTTTAAGAAATTCTCCAACTGACCTTTTCAGTGAGCAAGAAAAGATATTTTTGGTAACACTCAGTTGGCAGAAGGAGCCAGCTGTGCAAAAATTTCTTCAGTTTATTTGAATTCTCACTCAGTTCAAGGGCAAGTACTGCCACAGCACTAGTAAGGATTCAGGACAAAAGTAAACATTCAAATAACTTGTTAACCGGAGATACTTCCCTCAAAGGGTTGGGGGTTAGGGATCCTTTTCTTCCTTTTGCCAAATCTTTACTCACTATTTATTTATAAAAAGCAATGAAACATACATTCAGTATCAACTTTACCCCAGCATATGAGCTACTGAGTTCCACTGCAGCTGCCCTTTAAAACCAAGGCAGAGTTCATTATTACCAGGCCATTATTACTATCTAGATAACATCCTATAAGAATACTTTTACTGACCTACTTTTAACCTATTCTTTATGGGTTCTCTGTTTCAGATGTCAATATAAATACATTATAGATATTCCTATCTGATTTTGGAGACACTGATAAAACTAACATCAACATATAGTAAGTTTGATATTTCAATGTATTTGTGATTGCATTCATATTGTTACTCTCCACAATGGTAGAGATCACAACCCAATCTCTCACTCATACTCTGAGATTCTTCTACTAATAACTCATTGGAAAATCTGAAGTAAGCACTTACTAAATACTTGCTGACTTCCCAAGACTTGTCCATGGATGGCTAGATCAGCCCAACAAGAGCCAATGAAACCAAAGTCAAGGTCACTGGTACATAAGTCAATTGACTTTGCTGTATTCCACAGCCACAGATGACACCCCTTGGGGAAGCAGCATAATATAATCAAAAAGCATGTTGAATTAAAAATCAGGGAACTCAGGTTCGAATTCTGCCTCTGATGTTTGTAACCCCAGACAGGTTAATCTCCTTGGGTCTCAGTTTCCTCATTTGTACAATTAGGAAATTGGACTCGATAACCTAAGGTCTCCTTCAGCTCTAAATCTATGATCCTAAGCACAAAACTTATCATTGCTCAAAAAGGTGAATTAGAGCAGTGCAGGGATAGATCAGTGTAAATCTATTCCCACTACCAGAAAAACAAGCTGACACATCATTCTATGGTGGGTCACTACTCTTGTAGTCAAATACATATTTTTTTTTAATCACCATAATTATCAAAAAATTAGTGGAGTCGAAGGAGAAGGGAAAAAGGAAATCTTATTTAACAAATATCTCATTGGGAGTAAAATCAATGCCACCTTCCTTTTAGAACAACTTGAACATTCAATTTTTTAAAAAGCATTTATTAAAGACCTACTAGATGACAGGAATTTTACTAGGCACTGGGAGAGGGGGAGAAAAAGAAGGAGAGCAGTAGAAAGACAAAAATGAGAAGAGGTCCTGCTCTCAAGTAGCTTACATTCTTCTGGCATGAGCCTTGTTATTTAATCGTTTAGATTTCATCCGAATCAGACTCACAGAATCTGAGAATTGAAAGAGACCTAAGACCAACCCATACCTGAACAAGAATCCCCTCTACAATATATCCAACAAGTGTAATCCAGATTTTAGGGGGGAAATAGTACTAAAAACCATCGATCAAGTGTTGTTCTTCTCATAATACTTTGGTTGAAAATTCTGTGATTAATCAGTCATCCTCAAACACAAGAAGAGTGAACAAGCTCCATCTCCCATAGGGTACTTTTCACTAATGAGGAGGCAATGATAATTTCTTCTCCAACAGGCCTCAGCTGCCTCCTCCAACCACCTCCCCAGTAGGTCCCTTCCCCCACTGGTAAATTCTTCCCAGAACCTCCATTTTGGGTAAGGGTCCTGACTAGCCATCCTTCATGCTCTGAACTCCTCACAGGTACCTCTCCAGTCCCATTCCTCTTCCTTCAGTAACACTGCCCCTCCTTTTCAGCTCCCCTTTTATGTTTTGTATTCCTCAATTAGAATGTAAGCTCCTTGAGGGCAGGGAATATCTTTCTTTTTACTTGTATTTATGTCTCCATCATTTAATACAGTGCCTGGCACATAGTTAGTGTTTAATAAATGCTTGTTTACTGACTGACTTTGTGATATTGTCAGTGCACACATCCTCTTACTATAACCCTCCAAACAGAAAAGCTATGTCATGGTACAGGCACAAAACTCAAAGAAATTATTTCAGATTGTGGCACACCATTTTTAAAAGCTTGTTAATCCCATTCTAACAAAAGTAGTACGCAAACTATTTCAGTCACAAAGCAAAATAAAATTTAGTATTTTAATTTCATCAATTCTAAGCATTTTATCAAACCTTGAGTCAAGAACAACTGAGTTCAAATCCTGCCTCAGACACTGTTTGACCTTGGGCAAGTCATTTAACTTGTTTGCCTCAGTTTCCTCAACTATAAAATAGGGGAAATAACAGCACCGACTTCACAAGGTTGTTGTTAGGACAAAATGAGATATTTGTAAAGGGCTTTTAGCACGGTGCCAGGCATATAGTAGGTACTATGTTAAATGTGAGCTATTATCATATTATTATTATTAAACTATATTTGAGCTTTAGCCAATTCACTTCCAGTTTAGAGTTTGACATCTGACCATAATATTATGTAGCAAAAATACTCCCACCCCAGTTTTACATGCAGCTAAGTGTATACTTTCCCCTCTGCTGGGACCAATGCTTGAGATTATCTGCGGTAACAGCTTTAGCTATTTTAAGAGTTGATCTCTTGACCTTTGAACCCTGGAAACAAGACTCCAAAGGGAAATACAGATCTTTGGATGGGAAAGAGTATAATTAGAGAAATATAAAGGTTTAACACAGTAGAATATGCTCTTTGAGGGCAGGGACTGTTTTACTTTTGTTCCTATGTCTGTTGAATTAACTGAGTGGGATGTCAAGGTACACAAAGATTCCATAGCAAAGAAAGTTCATCACAAAGTAAAAGTCAGATTAGGCCAGGGATAAGAAATAGGGACCAGAGGAGAACTACTGCTTCCAGTGACAGAAGTTTGGAAGTTATAAAAATATCTCATACAGATTTATACCCAGAAAGGACCTTTGAGATCATCTATAGCCATAGGAAGGAATCTCAAGCCCTTTAGGATTACAGCAAAACCCATCCAAACATGATGCTTTATCAGACACCACAATCTAAACATTCAGTGCACTTCTCAGAAGGTAATGACAAACCAAGGTGCATGGTACTATGAGTACCAAAACAATACTATTCTTCCCAAAATGACTCAATGATAAGGTAGAAAAAAGAGATCGTCTTGTCAGGAATCTAGGAAATAAATGAAAGTGTGAAGTATATACATATATGCTGAAACACAATCAGAAGCCTTCTCTAGCTAAAGATGATGTTACCTTTTCAAAGCTAAATATTATGTTAAAATCTTTTGGAAAATTTCAGAAAGAATGGATTTGTAAATAGAGGGAAAAGGGGGTCAATATGAAAGTAGTTTGGGAGTTATAAAGATAGCACACACAGATTTATACCCAGAAAGCACCTTTGAGAAAGGACCTTTCAAACAGAAATAGAAACAGGGGCCATTAAATTGTCCATAAGGATCTGTATATTGACTTAGAAAACGATACATGTACATAAATTTCTTTTTTTTATCAATACATCACCACACTAAAATCAGCTAGGAACTACATTTTAATCTAATTCAGGCTGCAGTTGGAAGTGTTATGGGCCACCTATTTGGCACTTCTGATCTAGTCCAACCCCCTCCTTTAACAGATGAGGAAACTAAGGTCTAGAAAGAGTGCCTTTTACTCAACCAAGGTCACAGGTCGAGGAACTATGAATATTCTTTCCTCACCATACAATAAACATTTAAGTGCCTAATATATGCTCCATAGTGTGATGTTAGATTAAGTTTAGATAAGACATGGTCCTTGCTCTAGGGAAGTTTTAAGTAGATAGAACTACTCCATGAACTGATTGCCCAACCAGAAATGATCCTTCCTTCCTCAGGTGTCAACAGAACTGTATATCTCATACATAGTGTCTCAAAAGTCTTAGTGCAGTTTTAAGCTACTAAAACTTACTTGAGCACCTAAAACTTAAAGCCTGCACTAAGACTTTTGAGACACTATGTAGTATTTCCTGCATTATAATTATTTTAGTTACTTAACATTTGAGTTGGTGTCACATTATCCTTGCTAAATCCGGACCTACATAAAAACAAGGACTATGCCTTAATTACCTTTGTATCTCCTCCAGGCTTCTAGGTACTTAATAAAGAGGTGTTGAATGAATGTTCAGCTATCCAATGAGGGCCCTGCAAGGGTAGATGAATTCCCAATTCCAGAATGAAAACCTAGCTGTAGAAGTCAAATATAGGAAGGAATAAATATTTGGGAATTTTACATGTTAAGGTATATGTATATGTATTGATAAGAACTTGAGAAGTAAATCTATAAATACAAAATATAAAATGGCCAACTTTGATTACATAAAAGTAAAAAGATTTGACAGAAATAAAACCAATGCAACTAAAATTAGAAGAGAAGCATGTAACTGGGAAAAAATATTTGGAGCAAATTCCTCTCATAAAAATCTCATTTCCAAGATATATAAAAGGAACTAGATTGTGAGCTCCTTAAGGACAGTGGGCTGTCTTTTGCCTCTTTTTGTATTCCCAGTGCTTAGCACAGTGTCTGGAACTAGTAGGTGCTTAACAAATATGTACTGACAGAAATTGACCCAGATTTATAAGAACAAGAACTATTCCCCAGTTAAGAAATGGTCAAAGGCTATGAATAAGCAATTTTCTTTCTTTTTCTTTTTTCTTTTGGCTAGGCAATGAGGTTAAGTGACTTGCCCAGGGTCACACAGCTAGTAAGTGTCAAGTGTCTGAGACTGCATTTGAACTCAGGTCCTCCTGACTCCAGGACCGGTGCTCTATCCACTGCACCACCTAGCAGCCCCTGAATAAGCAATTTTCAAAGGAAGAAATCCAAGCTATTAATAGCCATATTTTTTAAAATTCTATAAATCACTAATAATTACAGAAATGCAAATTAAAGCAGCTCTGAAGTTCTACCTCAATACCTAGGGCCACAGGAAAACAACACTGTTGGTGGAGCTGTGAATTGGTCCAGTCATCGTGAAGAGAAATATGAAACTATGCTCCCCAAATTACAAAATTGTGAATTTCCTTTGACCCAACAATAACATCACTAGGCTTATATCCCAAAGAGATCCAAGAAAGAAGGAAGGGATCCTTACATATAAAAATATTTATAGCAGTTCTTTTCGTTATAGCAAAGAACTGGAAATAAAAGGTGTAAATAAACATTTATCAGAGAATGGCTAAACAAATTATGGTATATGCATGTAATGGAATATTATTGCATTATAAGAAGTGATGAAAGGGACAGTTTCAGAGAAACCAAGGAAGACTTCATGAATTTATGCAGAGTAAAATAATCAGAAAAAGGAGAACAATTTCTATCATAACAACATTGTAAAGACAAACAACTTTGAAAGACTCAGGAACTCTGAACAATGTAATAACCAATCACGATTCCTGAGGACTGATGACATCTGACAGAGAGGTGACAGATTCAAGATTCAGAATGAGATACAATTTTTGGACACAGCCAATGTGGAAATTTGTTTTGCTTGACTATGCTTATTTGTTACAAGGATTTTATTTTCTTTTGTTTTGTTTCCCCAATGGGGAGAAGTGAGGAAAAGAAAAAACAATGTACAAATAAATAAAAGTTTGAAAAATTTTAAAGAAATAAACTTATATGTTTAATACAGAATAAAGTAACTTTTATCCTGAAATCCAAATTGAGAGGGCCAACTGAATTCCTTTCAAATCCAAGCACTAGATTAGGTGAATAGGGATGATATTATAAAAAAAGATAAATCAGGGTGGCAGAAGAAGACATTTCCAGTTACAGTCCCTTAAGCCTTGTGAAACTCAGAACCTCCAATTACAGAGTAACCACCCTTGACATAAGACCTCTGCTCTTTACCCAGAGCCCTTGATGAAATGGGGTAAAAAGTCACTGGTGATAAGTTACACAGCATGGTTTCAATTTATTCCATGCATATTCACAGATTTCATGACTGGACATAAGTTTTTCTAAAATATATATATACATATATATGTGTTAATACTCAAAAAGCTGCTGACACTTCATGAAAAATTTTGAAGGCAACTGTTTCAAAACAACAACTTAGAAAACTATATATGTTTACAAATTTCCATCACCACACTAAAATCGAATTCTAATGAAATACCATTATTTTTAGTACTTTCTTTTATCCACTGCTTTTGTTACTGGTGTAACATACACAACCCCAAATACCTTTATTTTTCCTCAGTCTCTATCATTATCATTGAGAGTTTTTATATAACACTTGAAGGTTTGCAAAGCATTTTACCTATGTTAACTCATTTTGTCCTCACAATGTTGAGAGGAAGATGCTATTATTATCCCCTTTACAAATGAGAAAACTGAGACAGAGAAGTTAAGTGACTTGTCCAAGGTCACACAGCTATTGACAAAGGCTGGCTTTGAACTTAAGTCTTAACTGATTCTAACTCCTAGCTCTATCTGCTGTACCACCTAATTGACTCCCTAAACCAGCAATGTTACTGTTGTTGTCATCACCAACTCTTCATGACCCCAATTTGGGGTTTTTATGGCAAAGACATTTCTCCAGCTCATTTTACATATGAGAAAACTGAGGCAAACAGGGTTAAGTGACTTGTCCAGGGTCACACAGCTAGTAAGTATCTGAGGCCAGATTTGAATTCAGGTCTTCCTGACTCTAGGCTTGGCACTCTACCACTGTACCACCTAGTAGTCCAGACCAACAATAGAAACAACTAACTGGGGAGAATGAAGAGCAGGGGTGAGACTGATCAAGAAAATCCTCAGCCTCAGATAATGTGTGACTTGCAGCCTGTGTGATATCTGAAATACAGGACAAATAATGATAATCTACAGTAATCTAGATAATTGAAAAATATATTTGATTATCCACTTCACGCAAGAGAACAGAATTTTGGGCCATGCTTTTAGCCTCTCACTCCAAACTAGTAGCCATTATATAGTTGCAATACTTTTCTGTGTAGTTCTGAGTGTGACAAAGAAAAAAGCTAGAGAAGGTTTTTAGAATTGTCACTATACTCACAGGCACCTAGGAGGAAATACTATCCTTTATGCACCTGTAAGAAACAAGAAAATGTGATAGCTAGATGTAATATCGCCCCCAAGTATAGAATATTTCCCCTACTACGTTAAAATTTTTAAGACAAAGCCATTACTTCAAATGGTGTGTTTAAGTTACAGTCTTCTTTAAGCCACCTACATAGAAGGCAATCTGCCATTTTTTAATAGAAACAATGCACAGTTACGGTTAATGGGTCATGTAGTTAGGAAAAGCTAGGTTCGGGGCCTTTCTCTGACACACACTGGCTGTGTGAGTAAAAGTATCTTTCCACACTTCCTCCAGCAACTTTCTTTCTTTTTTTGCTAGGCAATGGGGTTAAGTGACTTGCCCTGGGTCACACAGCTCACAAGTGTTCTGTGTCTGAGGCTGGATTTGAACTCAGGTCCTCCTGAATCCAGGGCTGGTGCTCTATCCACTGCACCACCTAGCTGCCCCTACCAACTTTCTAAAAGCATAAAAACCTAGTCGTCACTTGCTTATCTGCATCAGTAGAGGAAGTTTCCACCAAAGGAGCTTTGCATACCAATGAAATAAAAGGTTCAAATTTTTTTTATTCATGTAGTTTTATAAAGATCTCTAGACTTAGAGAGTCTTCTGTAGAAAGAAGAAAAGAAAACCTGAGACTTGGAATTAGATGGGAAATACTACCCTAAAGTTTACTTAACTTACTGTTCAGGTTGTGAACCTAGTGCTTTTATAACCTCTTTCCACTATGTTGTCATGAAAAACCCTTTGGGAAAAGCTTTTCCTGAATGTCTAGATTTAATTCCTTTGGTTTGAAGCAATGCCTTTGCTTTCACAAAGGATGATAGCTGTTCTCTTTCTGAATCATTGACCTTACATTAACCCTTCCTTTCATTTTTTTTTAGGCTTAGGAAATAAGCAGGATTAATTTATGAACACAAACCACCTCTGGTGCAATATAATTTTTCAAAAGCATGAATTTTTTAATTGAATTAATTTCCTTTTAAAGAACAACAGAAAATATACTTAACACAGAAGAATCATTTCCCTACTAAAGAAAAGCATAAGGGAATTTGAATAAAGGAATATAATTTATTTCTAAATAGATTGTGTCAATGGGTAAGAAGTGGGGAAATGTCTTCAGTAACTGAAAAAAAAATTCTATAACCAAATTACATATCTCAATGCCATGGGTAACTCTCTAAAACTGTAAGTTGCCAAAAAGGCTCTGACTTGAGTTGGTAGAGGGAGTTTCTTCATCCAGAAGTTTCTTATACCAATAAAATCACAGGTCCAGACCCTATCCCTAGGAATTCTTTATTAAATTAGGTAATATTTAGGCACCAAAACCAGTTGATTGCCATCTCTATACCATGCAGTCTTCTACTGGCCTGAACAGAACACAATGACTTTAGTCTCTTATTTGGCCTAGACCAACACCCCTAGGACCCAATTCTATGTCACTACTCTTCCAAGATCCTCCTATTTCCTCTGCCCAATTTCAAAGAAGCTCTGTTTTCTCCCTCTGGGGAGTGGGACATTTTCTCTCTTAACCCAACTATATCCAAAAATGGTCTATTTTCTGCACTATACCACATTCTCCTCAACTGTTTTTCTTTATGACAAAATTTCTAGTTATGACTCTGGTACCTTGATTCAAATCCCAATTTTATATTCTTTGTGATCCAACATTGGAATTAATCAGTATTGAACAATTCTGTGAAAATCTCTAGAAGCACAATGTCTTAGCATTTTTTTTTGCCAAATTTTGATTCTCACTTTTAGAATATGCCTTGCTCCCCATTGCCATTTCCATATTTTCCTTCACCATTATCACTTGGCAACCCCTCTTTTTTCTAAGGTTCTTGTTATTTAAATTTATCACCTAATTCAGAGCCTGATGACCATTATCTACTGAACCCCCAGAGCATTCTCTATCCTTCTTCAATGAGTTCACTGCCTGGCTCACACACACAGAAGTCTGCCAAATCCTGCTCTTATACTAGAGGACTTCAACAAACATACTGATGCTCCCTCAACAAGTAAATAACCTGCCTCAAAAACCCTAATTTCCAAGTTACTCAACCTATTCAGTTCTCATGACCTCTCTACTCCACCTCAGCTAAAAGGTGGTCATAACCTTTACCCACAAGTATTCTCTCCCTTTTAATTGGGGGCGGCTGGAGAGCAGAGCAAAAAACTCCCAAAGACTCCTTTTATAGAGGGCTCAGAATTTTTTCAGCCATCTCTCTATTTCCCACCAGCTGCTTTGCTTGGTTTTGACTCTATGAACCCAATGCTTTCCACAGGATAAGCTATCACCAGAAATCCCATCTTCTTAGAGATTGCTTTGGCTTTGATATTCAACACCTCCTCAGTACCCTTGGTTGCTTCTCCCTTCTGACTAGAGGGCTGGAGGATAAGGCAAAAAAAGAAAAAAGCTCCTCCCAAAGCCTTCCATTTTAGAGGGCTCAGAATTTTCCAGCCATCTTTCTATTTCCCATCAGCTTCTCTGCTTGGTTCAGCTTATTGAACATTATGTCCTCATCTGGTACCCTCTAGTAACACTCCACCCCATCCCACCCCCAGCTTCCTTTTGTGTACAGTCTTTCCTCATCAGACTATAAACTCCTTGAAGGCAAGGATGGTCTTTCTTATTATTATCTGTATTCCCCGCATTTAGCACAGTTCCTGGCACTTAATGTTTACTATTGTTGACTACTTCTTTTATCATTCTATTTTTCCCTAAGCCTTACAACCACTAAGATTTTCACCATTATCTCCAATCCCTCCAATCCTCAGTTTTTTGCTTTCCTCCCTCCCTTATCTGTCTCCCCACCCCCCACCCCCACACCCCCCACCCCTAACCCTGAGGCACTCGGGGTGAAGTGACTTGCCCAGGGTGACATAGCTAGTGAGTATCATGTATCTGAGACCCAATTTGAACTCCTTATTCTATATTAATTTTCCATTTATTCATATATTGTTTTGTTATTACTTTGCAGTCGTTCTATGTGTTATGTGCCCCTAATAACTATACAGTAAACTCCCAGAAGGCAGATAATTTGATAATATCTTCTCCAAAGCTAGTAAATAGATGTTTAACTACATAAAAAAATAAATAAAACTGGCTTTCTTCACATGTAATAAAGTTTTTTCATGGTTCCCTTGTTTGGTATGAACAGGTCTTTTGTTTTATATCAGACATGGTAGCAAGGCAATTTTTAAGACATAACCTAGCTATAACAAATGTGAAAAATTCAAAGAAATAGGGACAGTTCTGTGATGCAAAATGAACAAAACAGAACCAAGAGAACATTATATACAACTGCTATAAATATATAAATAAAAAGCACTTTAAATGACTACAAAAACAGATTAACAACATTGATACTAACTTGCATAAGGTTGTATGTATTATCAGTTGGAATCTGCTGTGCTTAACATTTAAGGAGATTATACGTTTTGGGAGTTTAAATGAGTATACTGGGGTTTTGTACAATGTGACAAAACAAAATTTGTCAATTAAAAATGAAGGAAGAAAGCTATCTAAAGGAAGAACCCACTAATGAGAAAAAATTTTAAGTACTTAGCAATTTATTTTTTATTTGTTTTTCATATTCAAGGTACAGTTGCTCACATGAAAAATAGTTTAAGACCTTCATGACAACAAATAATGGCCCAGGGATGAAACCAAACACTCAGGCTTTATTTAAGTAAGCTGAGCAATATCATTAAATTTCACACCCAGACACCTTTAAAAGGTCCTGGAGTCTAGGGTTGTAAGAGAAAGTAATCAGACACATTCCTTTAGCTGTTGACTCCTCCATGATCACCGGAGCCTTTGATCAGTGACTATCTTCATCCTGCCCACATGGGGTCTGGCAAAATGAGGGTAACAGCTGGTACACATCCTTCCCTCATTTTATTGGGGACAGTTAGGGGAGGGAGGAGGTGATTAGAAGTCCAGTAGCAACAGATATACTGCCTAATAGTAAAATGCTAACCTCCAAGGGCTATTCTTAGTACTTTTAGAAGCTAAGAAATCCTTTAAGGTAGTTATGCAATTGACACTGACTTATTCCTTGGCATACCACACAGCTCAGTTAGTGGGGAAACACCTATCTATCTTATAAAAGCACAGCTGTTGGGTATAAAATATACCCCCCACAGCCTACTGTCAATAGCTCAATACCACACCTTACCAGAATTCAGACCCCTCTCAATTTAAAGAGCAGCTTTTGAAATCACTTCTCAAGTACCTATTTTTCAAAAACACTTAATGATCTCTCAATCATTCACATCAACCTTTAAAGAAAATGTCGCACCTACAGGCTTCAATGCCCTTCCCCCAACTTCTGGTCTTGATCAAGTCAGCCACATACAAACTGATCCTTTGGTCAGCAAAAGTATTTCCTTTCACTCTGGAGAGCCAAAAGCAGGAAAAGAAAATGGAAGTGACTTGGAATTATGGCACCAAGAAGGCCAGACGAGCAAGGAAATAATCAACTCCACATGAGCCACTTCAACCCCATCCCAATGAAAAGGGCCTAAGACTAACCCCAGGAAAGGTCACTGGGATCAGGGGTCACAAGCAGAAAAGGGCAACAGTGACTGGCTGCTGGCTGCAATCAGAATCAATGTGTTCCTAATTACACACAGAGAAATGGGTATGAGATCCGAGTTAGGGTTTATTCACAGCATTAGCACATTAAAAAAAAAAAAAGAAGTCAAGTGTTCCTGTTGCACTCTCTTCCAAATAAGCATTAAACTGACTATTTCTTCCTCTCTCCAGAATACAGGAAACCAAGAACTCTGAGAAGATAAGACAATTCTGGCATCCACAGTATGTTACATACAAAGCTTTGCTTAAGTGTATTAAGAGAAAGAGTTATGGATAGAGAAATTATGAAAAAGGATTTAAGGAGATTATTTTTAAAAGACAAAATGTAGCAAGCATCAAGGGGATTACTTTTCAAGTAGTATGCAACTTGAACACTTATTGCAAATCCAGCACTTTACAAAGGTAGATTTGCAAGCTTGTCTTGAGCAATTGGCTTCATAAGGAAAGATAATAACCACAAAACTCAAACACTGAAAACATTATCTTTAAATTCTTACAATAAATTCTTTAAAATACCTAAAACAAATGCAGAACTAATGGGAAGAACAGATACAGACTACATATCTAACTTGCACTAAGTTAGAGGATGGGCAACAGGAATGAGGCCATTGTTTCGGTTATAATATTTTATTACTATTGAGTATTCCAGAAGCCCAGTTTTTCTTGGCAAGTACCTATCCTATTGTGGCTGGATTTGGAGTTTCAATTAACAAATTAAGAAATGGAGAGAGATAAACACCTAAAGAGATACACATTTCTACGAAGCACAGTCTGTTAGACAATGACAGAAGTAGAGAAACAATAGGCAAAATAATGAAAATTCAGTACTCTAGAAAAGGTACTAGGATTTCTGAAACATTACACATTAAGCACATTCCATATAAATCCCTCTTTTTACAGTGATGAACTAAAACTCTGCAACATGATTTACACGAAAGTTAAATCTACATTTTAAAAAAATCTTCTCTATAAGTGAACTTTGACCAACATGAATATTGGAAAATTGTCACAAAGCCTTTTTATCATATTTACTTGCCTCTTGAGTTGTTTCCCTGAGGCCTGGAAACATATACAATATTCTAACATAAGTTGCAAGGTTCCAACAAGGAATCTTTGGGTACAGCTACATAAAAACAATTCAATAAAACTATATTCCTTGTGCAACTCTGCTTTGTTCCACTTCTGATGGGAATTGGGTCAGATGTTTCATAATCAATTGTGCCACACTATCATAGAGTGGCTGCTGTACTTCACAGGACTCTGAAAACATACCTGACATGTACACCAGTCATGTATTATCATGCAGTAGTAACAGTGCACAACTAACACAGACTGGTAAACCCAAAGACACCTGAGGGCAAGTACCAATCAGCACCAAAGAAATCCTAGCCCCAAAGACTTTTGTCAGAATTAAACAGTAAAACATTGCCAACAAAATCTGCTACTCTATCCTATAGTAAGCACATAATAACCAGAAAAAAAGAATATCAAATCAATAAGAAAAATAAATGTCCTTTAAGGAGATGAAAATATGGCATCCAAGTAGCAATCCAATTTGAAGATCTTCACAGATGAGGTCATATCAAACTTCTTATATGGTTGTGAGTCCTAGATCCAACAAAGACGCCATTATTATTATTGTTATTTTTATTACAATAAGCATCACCTACAAAGTACAATTAGTATCACCGCAACATTGAATGGCAAAACAGACTATAAAAGCTATATTGTAAGGTACTAAACTCTGAGGTGAGGTAAGGGAGCAATGAGCAAGATGGACAAAAGAAATATACTCATTTGGATGTGCAATTTCTGTTTCATTTATTTTTTAATTGCATATTATATTGAATTCAGAAAATATATATAGATTAATTCTACCTATAAGAAGTCATAAAACTTAGATGTTAATTTTAGATTTATAAGATATTAGCTGTTTTTTTCCTTAGCTGAATCTATTTTTCTACCTCCCAAATGGTATGAGAGGTAGAAATCTAACACATATAGAGACAAAAACAAAAGTCTCAGTTTCTTACATTAAACCTACATAATATTCTTCTGGATGGCTTCATGGTCAAGTGCAAAGAGCAGTGGCTTGATAATCAGAGGCCTTGTGTTCAAATACCACCTCCAATGCTTACAACCTGTGTGACTTTGGACAAGTCACTTAAAATCCTACTGTAGTGTGGTCTCAGCTTCCTCATAGGTTAGACGAGATTGCCAAAGAAATCCCTTCAAGTTTTAAATCTGTGATCATCTGACTTGAATTACATGTAAATGGCATGATTTTGTTGTTGTGTTTGTCCTAGGAAATCTCCAATGTAATAAGGACTGAACTACTTTACATTTCAGATAACCTGAAGCACAATGAATTAGCTTCATCTTTTTCCTGGAAAACTTCTAGTAATATAAGTTAATTATTATTATGGAGCAGTTGAGGTCATCACTAGGAGAAATCTCAAAGTCCTTTCCAGCCTTAGAAGTCTATGTT
>NW_020954591.1:33995714-34100085 GCF_900497805.2 Vombatus ursinus | reverse complement strand
ACACCTTCTAGATAACGGATGAGGGAGTAGGTAAGACCTCTATCAGAATAATCTGGGAAGGCTCCAACCACCTTCTTGGTGAAAGAACAGGTATTACAGCAATAAAGTTTTGGAAACATTTTTAGAAACAGATCTGAGTACTGAGCAAGACAAGCTTTCATAAGATGACCTCATGACTATCTCAAGTTTTTGCTTTCAAAAAGAAGTGTGGGTTATAGATAAGACAGCATTTCCTAATCTGATAACTAGCCAAACATTAAAAATTTCTGAGAAACTTATGAGGCAAAAAATGTTTACCTTTACCTCTTTCCTATTTCCTCATCAACTTAAGCAAAATTTATGATGGAAAGGTATGGGTATCCCACTACACTACAGAGTACTTTGTTAGGATTTTAAAAAATTATATCTTTTGTTTGAACAGTCTCAGGCTTCAAGTAAAACAAAATACTAATTAAAATAGTAACAGCACCATGAAAAAAATGACAAAAAAGTGTTTTATTTATGCATATTGTCTCCTATTGCTCTCTTACCTCAAAATATGTTGAAGTAGTGAGTATCAATCTGACAACCATGGGTAAAGCACTACTATAACATAAGATATATAATAGGGAAGAAAAGGGGAAGGGAATAAGCAGTTACATAGTGCTTCTATGTGCCAGGCACTGTGCTAAGCACTTTCTACAAATATTATCTCATTTGATTCTCACAACAATCCTGAGAGATAAGTGCTATCATTATTCCCATTTTACAGTTGAGGAAACTGAGTCAGAGATTACATACTTGTCCAGGGTCACATTACTAATAAGCATCTAAGGACATATTTGAACTCAAGTCTTCTTTACTCCAGGCCTGGCAATCTAACCACTGTACCACCAGCTGTCTCTGAAACCCCAGCCTGTGATTAGAGACAACAATCCATGTATTAACTGTATACTATCCTTCCTTCACTACTTCATCAATAATTTCATCAGTGGAGCCCTCCCTCTTCTGACACAGAACTCAACCTTTCTATAACTTAGTAGGAGCAAAGACTCACAGACTTTCAGAGTTGGAAGGAACTTTAGAAGTCATCTAGCCCTAAAAAAAAAAGACTCTACAACTCTACAATCTGTGTGACCATGAAAAAGTTCAATTTCCCTCTCAGAGTCTCAGTCCCCTCATTTGTAAAATGGGGTAAACAATACATGCACATCCTACCACATTGCAGTGAAGAAAGCCCACTCTATGCTCTAAAGCAAATTATACTAATTATTTGTTTAAACTAAATGCAATCCAGGTTTTTAGTTTTCTATGTCCTTTGCCAATCAAAGTATCACTCAAATTTGACATAAAACCACATTCACGGGCCCAGAAAATTTGCTTTCTATTCTGTAAGTCTTACTGTAAGGCAAGGACCATCCTCATAAGATAGTACCAACAGTGAAGAAAAGGTATGAAAGATTAATGCAACCAACTTAATCGCAAATATTGTCTTAATCTAAGTGAATCTGACACCAAGAGGTAGCTAGGTGGGCCAGGAGAATGCTAGACTTGGAGTCAGGAAGACCCGAGTTCAAATACTATCTTAGAGACTTAATAGCTTTTTGACTGTGAACAAGGAAGGCCCTTAACCTCTCCCAGTCTCATTTTCTTCATATGTAAAATGGGAATAATAATATAGCTACTTTAAAGCTACTCTTGTGGGGATCAAATGAGGTAACATATACAAAACATTTCTCAAATTTTCAAGTTCCTTATTGTTATTAATATTCCACTAGTCCTAAGCACCTATAAACCTTTTTTTCAATAGGTTCCTCTTCCTACCCTGTTTTTATTTTAATCAAACAATCAAATTGATCCATGAGCTCACCAAGTTGGGAGTTTTTTTCCAATAATGCAAATTACAACCCAGTCATTTCTACTCAATCATGTGTGGTTCTTATCTATATTCTCCCAAAAATTCTCCAAAGGTTCAACCAATGTGTCAGAGGCTTTCTTCACTTTCTCCAGACATTGTATAGGTGCCAACAAAGCACTAGGACCACCTACCTGTCATCTATCTCTCTCCCAAGGTCACCAATCAGCCCATCTGCTCTTTCTATCAAATAATTCTTTGATGATATCATTAAATAATTCCTGTTCTTCTTTGGAGTTGGTTATATATTGTGGTCTGTTTATACCCAACATATGCCTTTCCATTGTATGATAGTTATCAATGTCATCTCTGTTCATTTCCCATCTTTTATTTTCAACAGCTTGTTTAAATAATTCAAGGTTACAGCTTCTTAGTTATATGCCATAATTTTAACATTCCTTATAAATATGAAGTGGAAGTAATGAAGAGATTTAAGGGATTACATCTGGTAGATAGAGTTCCTGAGAACTATGGACAGATTCCCAATGCTGTACAGGAGGCAGCAACAAAAAACATTCCAAAGAAAAAGAAGAACAAGAAAGACAAAACAGCTGTCTCATGAGGCTTTACAAATAGCTGAGGAAAGGAAGAAAGGAAAGCAACAGTGGAAGGAGAAATGGAAAGACACACCAAACAGAATGTGGAATTCCAAAGAATAGCAAGGAGAGATAAGAAGGTTTTCTCAAATGAGCAATGAAAAAAAAAAAAGAAAAGAAAAAAGAAGAAAAGACAAGAGATCTCTTCAAGAAAATTAAAAATTTCAAGGAAAATTTTCATGCAAAAAGGGTAGGTACTTAACAGAAGCAGAAAAGATTAAGAAGTGACAAGAATATACAGAAGAAATGAGAAAGATCTTAATATCAATGATAACCAAGACGGTGTGCTTACTGATCTAGAGCCAGACACCCTGAAGAATGAAGTCAAGTAGACGTTAGGAAGCACTATTAATAACAAGGCTAGTAGATGGGCAGAGCCAAGATGGTAGAGTAAAAGTAATGACTTGCTTGAACTCTCCCCCAAACCCCTCCAAATACCTATAAAAAATGGCTTTCAACAAATTCTAAAGCAGCGCAACCCACAAAAAGACAGAGTGAAACAAATTTCCAGCCCAAGACAACCTGGATGGTTGATCAGAAAGATATAGCGCACAAGGCAGGGAGAGGAACGCAGTTCAACGTGGGCACATAGGCAAAACACGCCTCAGTGAACCTGAAGCAGCCCTCTGAGGACTGAGGCAGCCGTGGAGGTTTCCAGACTTCTCAACCCATGAATGCCAAAGGCAGCTTAGAAGGTCAGTAGGAAAAGTCTGTGACTGCGGTGAGACAGAAGCTCGATCCCAGTCCCAGTCCTGGTGAGTGGCCCCAGAGCAGCGGCTGCTTCCTGAGCTTCTGGCCCACAGACTGAGGGGGAATCAAGTGCCCGATCAGAGGGGGATTGCAGGGATCTCTCTGCTGGTGCAGGATTCTCTCGCTTTGCCTGTGCTTGGATCTGGATCACAGTTCTGGGTGGCCAACCTAGGGCTAGGAAGAGTGCTGGCGTGGTGGAGCTGGTAGTGGTGGTAGACAGGAAATCCTCCTCACAGTTCCAAGGCAGAAAAGAGTGCTTGCGGTCACTTATAGACCAGAGCACAGGCCAGGAAAGGAGTGAACACCTCACCCTTGATCATACCACCTTGGAAGAACAGAAAATTTACAGGTCCCTAGATGTATCTCTCAAAATAGCTACACAAAACCCCCGAAGCTTGGGACAGTACATGCTCTACACTGGAAGCAGACCCCTACCTTAACAAAGAGTTAAAAAGTCAAGTAATTGGCTGGGATCGTGAGCAAAAAAAGTCAGACCATAGAATCTTTCTTTGGTGACAAAGAAGATTGAAACATAAAACTTGAAGACAACAAAGTCAAAGCTCCTACATCCAAAGCCTCCAAGAAAAATATGAATTGGTCCCAGTCCATGGAAGAGCTCAAAAAGGATTTTTGAGAAGCAAGTAAGAGAAGTAGAGGAAAAACTGGGAAGAAAAATGAGAGTGATGCAAGAAAATCATGAAAAACAAGTCAACAGCTTGCTAAAGCAGACCCAAAAAAATACTGAAGAAAATAACACCTTGAACCCAAATGGCAAAAGAGGTCCAAAAAGCCAATGAGGAGAAGAATGCCTTAAAAAGCAAAATTGTCCAAATGGAAAAGGAAGTTCAAAAGCTTACTGAAGAAAACACTTCCTTAAAAATCAGAATGGAGCAATTAGAAGCTAGTGACTTTATGAGAAATAAAGATACTGTAAAACAAAACCAAAAGAATGAAAAAATAGAAAACAATGTGAAATATCTCATTGGAAAAACAACTGCCCTGGAAAATAGATCCAGGAAGGAGCCTAGACATCATCTTTTAAGAAATTATCAAGGAAAGTTGCCCTGATATTCTAGAACCAGATGGCAAAATAGAAATTGAAAGAATCCACCGATCACCTCCTGAAAGAGATCCCCAAAGGAAAACTCCTAGGAATATTGCAGCCAAATTCTAGAGTTCCCAGGTCAAGGAGAAAATATTGTAAGCAGCCAAAAAGAAACAATTCAAGTATTGTAGAAACACCATCAGAATAACACAAGACTTAGCAGCTTCTACATTAAGGGACCAGAGAGCTTAGAATATAATATTCTGGAGTGTTATCCTTCAGGGGAAAAAATGGTCATTCAGTGAAATAGAGGACTTTCAAGCATTCTTGATGAAAAGACCAGAGCTGAATAAAAAATTTGACTTTTAAACACAAGACTTAAGAGAAACATAAAGAGGAAGGAGAAATCATAAGGGTCTTATTAAGGTTGAACTATTTACATTCCTGCATGGAAAGATGATATTTGTAACTCATGAGACCTTTGTCGGTATTAGGGTAGTTGGAGGGAAAAAATATATGTATGTATATATATAGATAGATAGATAGATGAATACAGGACACAGGATGAGTTGAAGATGAAGGGGTGATATCTGGAGAATAAAATTAAGGGATAAAAGAGGATTATACTGGGAGAACGAGAAAGGGAGAGGTAGAACGTGGTAAATTATCTCACATAAAACAGACAAGAAAAGGTTTTTACAGTGGAGGGGAAACAGGGGATAGTGAGAGGGAATGAGTGAATCTTATTCTCATTGGATTTGGCTTAAGGAGGGAATAACATACACAGTCAATTGAATATGGAAATCTATCTTATCCTACAGGAAAATGAGGAGGGGGAAGGGGACAAGACAGCAGGGGGATGATAGAGGGAAGGGCTGATTGGAGGAGGGGGTAATCAGAAGCAAATACTTCTGAGGAGGGACAGGGTCAAAAGAGAGAATAGAATAAATTGGGGGTGGGATAGGATGAAGGGAAATATAGTTAGTTTTTTTACAACATGACTACTATGTAAGTGTTTTCCATGACGACACATGTATAACCTGTATCGAGTTGCTTGCCTTCTCAGTGAGGGTTAGTGGGGAGGGAGGAAGAGAGAAAATTTGGAACTCAGAGTTTTAAAAACAAATGTTAAAAAAAAAATTGTTTTCACATGCAACTGGGAAATAAGATATACAGGAAATGGGGTATAGAAATCTATCCTGCCCTACAGGAAAACTGAAGGGGAAGGAGATAAGAGAAGGGGTGGAAAGAAAGAAGGGAGGGCAATTAGGGGAAGGGGTATTCAGAATGCATACCATCTTAGGGTGGGGAGAGGGACAAGATGGGGAGAAAATTTGGAACTCAAAATCTTGTGGATGTGAATGTTGAAAACTAAAAATAAACTAATTAAAAAATAATAAGGCTAGTAGAAATGATAGAATTACAACTGAGCTATTTAAACTCCTAAAAGATACTGCTGCTAAAAAAGTGCAATTAATATGCCAACAAATTTGGAAAACTCAATAGTGGCCACTGGATTGGAAAAGATCAATTTACATCCCAATCTTAAAGAAGGGCAATGCCAAAGAATGTTCAAATTACTGAATAATTGCACTCGTTTCATAAGCCAACAAGATTATGTTAAAGAGGGCAGCTAAGTGGTACAGTAAATAGAGCACCGGCCCTAGAGTCAGGAGGACCTGAGTTGAAATCTGGCCTCAGACAGGTAACACTTACTAACTGTGTGACCCTGGGCAAGTCACTTAACCCCAAGTGCCTCATTAAAAAAAAAAAATTATGCTTAAGATTCTATAACCTAGGCTTCAGTAATATGTGAACTGAGAATTAATTACGAGAAGAGCAGACTGATTTTCAAAGAGTAAGAGGAAACAGAGACCAAACTGCCTACATTTACTGGATTATGGAGAAAGCAAGGAAGTTCCAGAAATGTCTATCTCTGCTTCACTGAATACATGAAAGTTTTTGACTGTGTGGATAACAACAAAGTGTGGCGAGTCCTCAAAGACATGGGAGTAACAAATCATCTTATTTGTCTCCTGAGAACCCTGTATGTGGGTCAAGAAGCAACAGTCAGAACTAAACATGGAACAACTGATTGGTTTAAGGTTGAAAAAGGGGTACAATAAGGCTGTATATTGTCACCTCATTTATTTAATTTACATGTAGAGCACATTATGTGAAATTCCAGACTGGATGAATCAAAAGCTGAAATTAAGGTTACCAGGAGAAACAGCAACAACCTCAGATATGCAGACAATACACTCTGATGGCAGAAAGTGAAGAGGAATTAAGAAGCTTCTGGATGAGGTGAAAAAGAAGAGTACAAAAGCTGGCCTGAAGTTTAACATCAAAAAAACTAAGATTTTAGCACCGGTCCCTTCACTTTCTGTCAAATAGAGGGAAAAGAAATGGAAGCAGTGTCAGATTTTATATTCTTGGGCTCAAAGATCACTGTAGATGGCAACTGCAGTCAAGAAATTAAAAGATGCTTGCTCCTTGGAGGAAAAGCTATGGCAAATCTGGGCAGCATACTAAAAAGCAGAGATATCACTTTGCTGACGAAGGTCCACATAATCAAAGCTATAGTTTTCCCAGTAGCAATGTACAATTGTGAGAACTGGACTATAAAAAAAGCTGAGCACTACCACAGAATCAACCCTTTCAAATTGTGGTGCTAATGAAGACTTTTGAGAGTCCCTTGGACAGCAAGGAGATCAAATCATTCAATACTTAATTCAGACTATTCACTGGAAGGTCAAATATTTAAACACATAATAAAAGGACAGAACTCATTGTAAAAGACCCTGATCTTGGGAAAGACTGAAGGCAAAAGGAGAAGAGGACAGCATAGGATAAAATGGATAGTGTCATGGAAGCAATAAACATGAGCTCATGCAGGCTTTGGGAGATAGTGAAGGACAGAAGGAAATGGTGTGCTGTGGTCCATGAGGTCATGAAAAGTCAGATACTACCGAATGACAACAAATTTTTCTCATTACTTCTTTTTTCTTATTTACTATAAATTCTGATCTGAGCTCTGATGAGTGGATGGTCTCAAAAAAGACTGAGAAAGCTGCCTCAGGGATGACTCCCATGTATATACGAAGTCTTTTTCCTGCCTGGTCAAGTGTAGTCAATTTCATTCTTGGGATGTCATTTAGTGCTTGCCATGTCCATGAATGACCATTTCCTTTTACTGAAAAAACTACTCATGAGATAGTGGCCTGAGGCTTCTGCATAATCTACAAGGATTTAGCCTCTCCTTTCTTTCTCTGAAACAAGATTTTTCCTTATATTTCTCCCTATTCTCACCTTTTCCCACCTTTTCATTGAAGTCACAGCCAGAATGTATGTTGATTTAATTTGGAAGGTCTTATCAAGTTCTTCACACTTTCTCTACCACTTAGTCCTCAGCAACCGATGTTGTTGCAAAAGCTGCACTTACTTTCATGATAGTCTTTTGGCAAATACTTATCATTAGTACTTCAATACATGAAAAGAATATGTTACATGAAATAACATTTTTTGTAGCTCTGGGGTATACAATAAAACCTTCTGCATCAACTCCTTTCTTTGCCTATAAAACATTCTTCCATTTAAGCTGCAACTTCCTTCTTTTTTCTAGGTTCAATTATAGCAAGAAATGTCAAGATTTATACCATTCATCTCACCCAGAAATGTATAATCATCGGTCACTGGATAAGGATTGCACATTTAGAGTATCAACAGTAAAACTGAAGTTTTTGATGGCCTTTCTTCATGCTCTCAGCTCCTTTCTTGCCACTTATCCAGAGTAACTGCAGATGCTGAAGAGTGCACATAACTAAGGGCTGTTCTTTATTCTTCTTTGTTTCATAGGTGACCATAGCCAAAAAAAATATTAGTCACCAAGTGGCCAGTCTACTAATGATATGCCTCTCCATGATTAACCAGACTCACCATCAGAAAGGGGATGGGTCTGCTCCCATGGCCATATTTCAATCGTCTCTAGCATAGGAGAACTTACCACAACCTGAGATCCACTGGTACTGCCTTTGAAAACCCAAGGGCACTTCCATACCACAATAAAAACAGCAGAGTAGAACTTTTATCTCTCTTTTTAAAAAACGTATAGGGCAATTTTCTTCCTTTATTTGCACAGGAAGAAACTTTTTTTTTTTAAAGCAACTGGGGTTAAGTGACTTGCCCAGGTTCACACAGCTAGTAAGCGTCAAGTGTTTGGTCTGAGGCCAGATTTGAAGTCAGATCCTCCTGACTTCAGAGCCAGTGTTCTATCTACTGCACCACCTAGCTGCCCCACAGGAAAAAACTTTTAACTTTAAACGGCATGGTTACTGCACTTCAGCTCACTATACATGCAAAGTTAAAGGCTTCCAAATGAAATATCAGGCCATGACTTTTTAATTTTTATGCAGTATATAACATACTATATAATATTGGGCTTATTACAGTACTAATAAATGTTAGCATGCATTTTTATTCCATCATACTCTAGAGGGAAGCATATCCAGTAACAGATAAGTCCTCTCTAACTAGCTAAGCATACGGAAAAAATCTAAACAAAGCTTTTTTAGCAGAGGAAAAGAATGTGCCAGGAACACTAAATGATTTCAGTTTATCCTGAAAAGTATTTAGGGTTTATGTAATATTAGTGATCAGTTCGGTCTCAGAGAAATGAAATCACCTAGAGAATCCAATTAAATAGATACCAATTGTATATTTACATATGTTCAAGGCACTGTGTGAAATTTTAAAAAAAATGAGTTAACACATAGTCACTGCTCTCTAGGAGCCCACAGACAAAAATATAACTATACAAATAAATATAGTACTGTAGCTATGGGTAGAATATAAGTACCACAAGAGAAGTACAAAGTGCTATATTCTTGCAGAAGAGGGAGAAATTATATACCTTTGGCAATGCAAAATCTGAGCCCAAAAGATTTTTAAAGGCAAAGACACAAGGAAGGACATTTCTAGCAGAAAGAACAAAATGAGTAAAGGTTCAAGGTCAGGAAAGTTCCAGGAAGGTCATGGGAGTGGCGAACAGCCACTGGCTGGCTTATATGTAATGAAGTTAAAGGAAAATGAGGAAGATGTGGCTATGTTACGAGGGGTCTTAAATGTCAGGCTATTCCTTATTCTCTTTTGTCACTTTATTCCCTAGAAAACGGGGCACCTTTGAAGGCCAGTTCCCTCTGAGTTCTCACCTTCTGATATCATTACATGTCCCTATTCCTTCACTGCCTGTACCCTCAACCACCTTGAAAGGGGGAAGTAGATAGTCTCAATGAACCAGTCTTGTGCTTCCCTGCTATATCACCTTCTGTAACACCTCCCCCGGATCTTTGCAAGAAGATATCAACTACTCAATATCACTCTGCCTCCTTTTTGCTTCCTCTCCATTCTCATTTCTAAGAGAATACAGGGGAGAGGGAGAAGGCAGAAATAAAAGTGTGGAGTGGTCAAGGGGCAGAGACTAGATGGTGGAGCACAGGCAGCATCCCAATTGAACTCTAACATTTGACTCCCAATAACTTTAAAATAACTCCTCAAATTAAATTTAGGAGCAGCAGAGACAACAAAGGGTCAGAGTGAGACACTTTTCCAGGCTAAGACAACTTAGAAGAGGTCTATGACACCAGGGCAGGGGTTGGCCCAGAGCAAAGCAGCTGCACCAGCAGCAGGCCTTGCAGATAGCAGCAGCAACAGCTTTAGGAGCTCTCAGCCCAGAGATAAAGCAGAGGGCCAACTGGTCAGAAAGAGACTACAGGGGACCTTTTGCTGGTGCTGAGTGCAGCTGGAACTTTTTGGCAACTCTGCTGCCCACAAGCAGTCCTAGGTCACAGAGAGGAGCCCTTGTGGCTAGTCAAAAGGGAGCTGAGGCCCTGGTCACAGTTCCAAGGCAAAAGAGAGCACTAGTGCTTGTGGCTGAAGGGGAACAGGGGCGCTTCCTGGGTAAAGACCTTTCTCCCGATCATACCACCTTGGAAGCACCAAAAACTTGCAGACTCCCAGAACTAACTCTGAAAACTGTGGCACAAAAAAGTCTGAAGCTTGGGACAGTGCCTCTCCCACCACTAGGTGAGCAAAGTCCAACTTTAACATAAAGTTCAAAGTTGAAAAATAGGCTGGAAAAATAAGCAAACAACAACAACAACAAAAAGAACTTGACCATAAAAAGGAAGGAAGACCAAGACAAAAACTCAGAAGACAACAATGTAAAAACAGTTACAAGCAAAGCCTCAAAGAAAAATGCTAATTAGATACAAGCCCAACAAGAATTCCTGGAAGAGTTAAAGAAAGAGTTTAAGAAGAAAAATTGGGAA
Source organism: Vombatus ursinus (assembly GCF_900497805.2). Lineage (NCBI taxonomy): Eukaryota > Metazoa > Chordata > Mammalia > Diprotodontia > Vombatidae > Vombatus > Vombatus ursinus. Next base: position 34,089,471 of record NW_020954591.1, on the reverse strand, counting down.
AAGAAATGAGAGTGATGCAAGAAAATTAGGAAAAGAAAATTAACAGCTTAGTAAAAGAGGCACAAAAAATACCAAAGATAATAGAGCCTTAAAAAACACTTGGCTTGATGGTAAAAGAACACAAAAGTTCACGGAAGAAAATAAAACCAAAATGGGTCAAATGGAAAAGGAGCTACCAAAATTCAGTGAAAAAAAAAAATCAGAATTGAGCAAGTGGAAGCTAAGAACTCCATGAGATATCAAGAAACAATAAAATAAAAGAATGAAAAATAATTTCATTCAAAAGAATGAAAAAAATAGAAGAAAATATAAAACATCTCATTGGAAAAATAAGTGACCCCAAAAATAAACTGAGAGATAATTTAAGAATTATTAGACTACCTGAAAGGCATAATCAAAAAGTGAGTCTGGACATTATATTTCAGTAAATTATCAAGGAAAGTTGTCCAATATCTTAGATCCAGAGAGTAAAACAGAAACTGAAAAAATCCACCTATCACTCCCTAAAAGAAATCCTAAAATGAAAACTGTTAGAGTTTTTCCAAAGAGCTTCCACATCAAAGAATATTGCAAGTAACCAGAAAGAAATCATTTAAATATTGTGGAGCCATAATCAGTATCACAAGACTTAGCAGCTTCCATGTTAAAGGAGTGGAGGCTTGGAAATAAATATTCCCAGAAAGCAAAGGAACTAGGATTACAACTAAGAATAACATATGCAACAAAACTGTGTATAATCCTTCAGGAGAAAAAAATGGACATTTAATGAAACAGATGAATTTCTGATAAAAAGACCAAGAGCTGATAGAAAATCTGACATTCAAACACAGAACTCTAGAGAAGCATTAAAAGGTAAACATGAAAGAGCAACGAAAAGGAACTCAACAAAGTTAAGCTGTTTACATTCCTATAGGGGAAGATGACACACATACCTCTTATGAACTTTATCATTACTATGGTGATTAGGAGTCTACATACACAGAGATAATGAGTGTGAGTCAACTACGTTAGGATGAAAAACTTCCCACATAAAACAGGCATACAAGAAGAGCTTTTACAGTGGAGGGGGAAATGGGGGGGGGGGCAACATGGCAGACAATGCCTGAATCCCACTGGAACTGGAACTGGCTCAAAGAGGGAAGAATATTATACACACTCAGATGGGTACTGAAATCTATCTTGCCCAGAAGGGAAGTAGGAGAGGAAGGGGATAAGAGATATGGGAGGGGAGATGATAGAAGGGAGGGTAGATTAAGGGAGGCAGCAGTCAGAAGCAAAACAGATTTTTGAGGAGGAACAAGAGAAAAGGAAAGAGAGAAGGATAAAGAGAAGAAAATAGGACAAAGGGAAATACAAAGTAATCATAACTGTGAATGGGATGAGCTCACCCATAAAACAGAAATGGGCAGCAGAATGGATTAGCAACCAGAAGCCAACAATTTGTTGTTTTCTTTCTGTTGAAACAGAAAGAAACACAGTTAAAATACAGGGCTGGAACACAATGCTTCAGCTGAAGTAAAAAAGGCAGGGGTAGCAATCATGATCTCAGACAAAGTAAAAGCCAAAACAGACCTAATTAAAAGAGATAATCAGGGAAACTACATTTTATTAAAAGGTACTACAGACAATGAAGTAATATAAAAAAATTTTACAGCAAGTTTCTCTGATAAAGTCCTCATTTCTCAAATATGCAGAAAACTGAGTCTAATTTATAAAAATAAGAGCCATTCTCCAATTGATAAATGGCCAAAGGATATGAACAGGTAGTTTTCTAAAGAAGAAATCAAAGCTATCAAGTCATATGAAAAAATGTTCTAGGTCATTACTGATTGTTGTTCAGTTGTTTTTCAATTGTGTCCAACTTCTCATACACCTATTTGGGGTTTTCTCAACAAAGATACTGGAGTGGTTTGTCATTTCTTCTTCAGCTCATTTTACAGATGAGGAAACTGAAACAAACAGGGTTAAGTGATTTGCCCATGGTCACACAGCTAGTGTCTGAGGCTGGATTTGAACTCAGGAAGATGAGTCTTCCTTATTCCATACCCAGCACTCTATCCACTCTATCCCTTAGTTGCCCCCACTATTGATTAGAGAAATGCAAATTAATACAACTCAGAGGTATAACCCCACACCTATCAGAAATGACAAATGCTAGAAGGGATGAGGGAAAATAAATACACTAGTGCATGGATGATGGAGTTTTGAACTGATCCAACTATTCTGGAGCACAATCTAGAACTAAGCCCAAAGGGCTATAAAACCCTTTGACTCGGCAATACTACTACTAGGTCTATACCCCAAAAAGGTCAAAGAAGAAGGAAAAAGACCTGTATGTACAAAATATCTATAGTACCTCTTTTTGTCATGGCAAAGAATTGGAAATTGAGGGGACACTCATCAATTGGGGAATGGCTGAATAATTTGTGGCATATGATTACAACAGAGTACTATTATACCATAAGAAATGAAAAGGGGCGGGGCAACTAGGTGGCAGTGGATAGAGCACTGGCCTTGGAGTCAGGAAGACCTGAGTTCAAATTGGGCCTCAGACACATAATTCTTACTAGCTATGTGACTTTGGGCAAGTCACTTAACCCCAACTGTCTCACACACACAAAAAAAAAAGAAAGAAATGACAAGAGGGGTGGTTTCAGAAAAATAAATGGCAAGACCTATATGAACTAATGCAAAGTGATCATTGGAGTACAATAACTTAAATTAAAAGAAATCACTGTGTGCATTAACAGCAACGTTTTAATGATGATCAACTGTTTTGAAAGACTTGGCTATTCTGAGCAATACAATGATCCAAGACAATTCCAAAGGACTCATGATGAAAAAATGCTATCCATCTCTAGGAAAAGAACTGATGGACTCTGAATTCAACAAATTGAAGTATAACTTTCTCACTTTCTTTTTTGAAATTACTTTATTTTTGTAATATGGGTAACAGGAAATAAACTTTGCTTGATTTCACATGTATAATTGATACTATTTTGCTTGCTTTCTCAATGGTTAAGGGAGGGGTGAGTGGGAGGGAGGGAGAGAATTTGGAACTCAAAATTTAAAAAGAAAAGTATGTTAAAAATAATTTTAAAAAAGAAAAGAAAAATATAGGTGCAAAATAAATTTAGCTACCAGGCATGATAGCACAAGCCTATAATCCCTGCTGTCAGAGAGGGGTTGCTGGAGGAGTGTTTGAATACTGAGCTGCAGTAGGTTAATCAGTTGTCTGCACTAAGTCCTACACCAATGCAGGGAGCCCAGGATTCTTAAAGAAGCCCAGTTTAGAAATACAGTGGGTCCAAGCCCCTGTGACCATCAGTGGTGGGATCAGGGCCTGTGAATGGCCATGAATGCTTCAAAGCATTCACCTACCAGCCTGGGGGAGATAGGGAGACCTAGTCTTTTAAAAAAAAAAAAAAAAAAAGTTTAGCTTAGTGCGAGCAGCCGGAATATCCATATCATCACTCTCCTACAATGTGGATATTGATTGAAATTCCAGTTCAGGGTAGAGAAATAAAAGTACTGTATTTCTAATATGTACACTGCACTTACGTTATAGACCTAAAACAGTCTGTCAGTCAGGCAAGCATTCACTACTTCTAAAAATTCCATTTATGCTGTTTATTGAGAGAAAGGAATTTTAACCACTAACAGTTATTTTCCAAGATCTACAAATGAGAATACTTATTTGTGTCTTCATGCTGATTTAATTTTAAAGCCTATATTCCACTCTTTTAAGCATAAGGTATATCTCATACCATTCCTAGCTCAGGGGTTCTTAACCAGTTTGGTGTTACGAACCCTCTTGGCAATCTGGTGAAGTCCATGGTCCTCTTTTCAGAATTAATTTAAATGTGTAAAATAAAATAATATATATAGTCATCTCACTGTACTTGAATCTATGGAAATGAATCTTGAAAAGCTGAGTATAAAACAATACTTGAGGAACTTAAAATTTAAAAAAAAAAAACTTTATCCAGAATGCAAACTGTCAAATCTCTTTGTTTTGCAAATGATTAGCTCCAGAACTTTGAAGTAGGTACCTAATAAATGTTTGCTGAATAAATTAGACTGGACGATCTCTAAGGCCCTTCTAACCCTAACATTATTCTCTAATTCTGATATAGATGTTTCCTAAATTCTGGGTTTTGTACATCAGATTTTCTTAAATCAAGGATATATCTGCCAAAAATGTGTTTGTGGGCATATAAATCAATTAATATATATCAGCAAAAGTAAGAAAGTCATAATTTGCTTTCTTAAGGAAGAATGATTACCAGGGATTTTGACTGCCTTTAAAAAAACAAAAAAACAAAAAAAACAGGGGCAGCTAGGTGGCGCAGTGGATACAGTACTGGCCCTGGATTCAGGGGGACCTGAGTTCAAATGTGGCCTCAGACACATAACATTAGCTGTGTGACTCTGGGCAAGTCACTTAACCCAACGGCCTAGCCAAAAAAACAAACCAAAACAAAACAAAACAAAAAAAACACTCTTCTCCAGGCTACACTAAACCAAATAAGTCATTATGACAAAAGTAAAGTAGAAATGAATATAATTATTCCAGATAAATTGGATCACAGATAATAACTAATGAAGAATCAATGAATAGGGAAGCACATCAGCAAAGAAAACCTGAAGGTTTGGGCTTCATATTTAAAGTTCTATTTGTTTTAAACATAAGTTTTTAACTGAGAAAGTTTACTTACACAGATATCCTATAATTCATTTTCTAGACAGCTAGGTTGCAATGGAAAGAGATTAAAGTCAGGAAGACCTGAATTCAAATTCTGCCTCAGACTCTCTGTGCCTCATTTTCCTTGTCTGTAAAATGGGCGTAATAACAGAAGAACAAAAGAGATAACACATGCACCACTTCCATGTTTACTAACTCTGAAATCCTCTTATCTGATCACAATGTACTAGTATTCCACCTCACCCTCTGCCTTCTAAAATCAAACCTGGTTTTTTATTTACACGGTGACCTCTTATCTCTTCATCCCTCAGATCTCTCCTAGACCTACAAAGCAATTCTTTTATACCTCCCCAATTAACTCACTATCTCACTCACCACAGCCACTGTTTCAAACATTTTCATCCCTCCTCAAATTTCCATGGCTCACTCTCTCTTCACCTTCTCAGTTGAGAGTGCTGCTTCATATTTCCCTGAAAAAAAATGGAAGCCATTCCATTCAGAGCTCCCACTTCTTCCCTCCACCTTATCTAATATCACCTAAAATGCTTTCTGCCACTATTCCCTTCACCTGTGCCTCAACATGATAAGGTGGCTCTTCTCCTTGTTAAGGCAAACCCCTCAGAAGCACCTTTCCATCTGGTCTTTTCTAAGAGATAGCCTCTTCTATCAGTGAATATTTTTTTTGAATGAATGAATGAATGAGAATTTACTGAGTGTTTATTAGATGTCAGGCAATATGCTTAGCATAAAGCATACAAAACAGAAAAAGAAGACAGTCCCTGATTTCAAGGAGCTTACATTCTAATTGAGGAGAGTCAATACATATGGGAAAATGTAGCTGCAGGACAGATGTTAAGGTCTTAGCCTCAGACTGCCAGGGTGGGCCCTTTGACCAAACTATCAGTGAATATTAAGGGAGCTAGGTCACCCAGAGCATGGACCTCAAATAAAGAAGACCTGAATTCAAATCTCACCTCAAACACTTACTAGCTGTAAGTCTGGACAAGTCAATATTTGTTTGCCTCAGTTTCCTCAACTGTAAAATGGGAATAACAGCACCTCCTTCAAAGGGCTGGTCTGAGGATCAAATGAGATAATATTTTTAAAGTGCTTAGCACAGTGCCTGGCACAAAAAGATGTTATATAAATAAATATTTATTCCTTTCCTGTTCTCTTCCTTCCCCACCATCAATCTTACTCTCTCACTTATCTTCAAACTCTATCTACTGGCCACTCCCCTACTGCCTATAAACATGCCCATGTCTCCATCATCCTCAAAAAATCCTCCCTTGATTCATTCATCCCTATAGCTATCATCCCATATCTCTCTTCCTTCTTGTGACTAAACTCCTTGAGGTCACCTAAAATAGATGGCTCCACTTTTTTTCCTCTCACTCTCCTCTTAAATCTCTGTAGTCTGCTTCTGACCTTATCATTCAACCAAACTGCTCTCTCCAGAGTTACTAATGATTTCTTAGCAGCCAAATCTCAGGAGTTTTTCTCAGTCCTCATCATTCTTGACCTTTCTGCAGCCTCTGCCATAGCCTATCAAACTTGTCTTCATACTTTCTTCTCTCTAGGTTTTCATGATACTCCTATCTCCAAGTTCTTTTCCTACCTGTTTGCTCCTCTTCTGTCTGCAGAATAGATGATTATTGTATTTTTGTCCAGTACTCAGATGCTAGATTGTCATACTTTATATTACTGGGATATAGTCTCTCTAAAACTGTGAAGGGCACATGAAAGTACAGATACATGATATTAACCAGAGTTGCCAATTAGTTGGTATTTGACTTACTAGGTCACTGTGTTACCAAGAAAGTCAGGTGCTTTTCACTGATGATGTTACTGTTACGTTACGTTATGTTACATTACGTTACGTTACGTTATGATAGACTGAGATTTTTAAGTTTTTATTTTTATATGTTGGCCTCAAAGCCAATAGATCTTACTATGTCATGATGGCCAGCATGTTCTAATAAAAATGAGAAAAGAGAAAAAGGAAATCAAAAGACATCAACTCAAAACAACATTTATCAAAGACAAAGACTAATAATCAATTCAATTCTTCCCCACAGTACTGACAACAGCCCCTACCTCTGCTCTTCCAAATAAAAACCTTGCACTCTCTTTTTTTAATGATATTTTTATTTTTCCCAATTGCAAATAAAAACAATTTTAAATATTCATTCTTAAAAATTTGAGTTCCAAATTCTATTCCTCCCTTCTTCCCCTCTCCCTTTCCTGAAATGGTAAGCAATTTGATACAGGTTATACGTATGAAAACATAAAAAATTTCCATATTAGTCATTTTGTTGAAGAACCTCGAACAAAACCAAATAAAAAAAAAAGAAAGAAAATGAAAAATAGTATGCTTTAGTCTGTATTCAAGAGGCAGATAGCATTTTTCATTATAAGTTCTTTGGGATGGATGGTCATGAATCATTATATCATTGAGAACAGCTAAGTCATTCACAGTTGTTTATTATATAATATTGTTGTTACTGTGTACAATGTTTTTCTGGTTCTGCTCATTTCACTCAACATCAGTTCACGTAATTCTTTATTCTCTCTTTCTATTTCACAAAGACATTCTAGGTTATATTGCAACAATGACAAATGAGGGGAAACTTTTTAATGGTCCCCTAGTTTAAAGATTCCCTATACAGGTTGTGAAAAAGCTAAGTGTCATGGAAAGTGAGGAGCTTTCCCTGTTACTAATTCTTGTCACTAAAATATTCATTAAACATTAAACAATTCAAGGCAGTAATAATGATGAAAACAGCACACATTTCTAAAGATCTTATAATATCTGATAAAGTACTTTTACAAACAGGGAAAATAAGAGACAGATAAATGCCTGACCTAGGCCCCAGGCACAAAGCTAATAGCTGAGTATTACAGCACTGACCAAAACTCAGGTCTTCTGAATTTCAAACTCAGTGTCTTTCCCACTGTATAATGTCTCTTTTATAGAATGTTGATAACATAATAAATGTAAATGATTTGGGCATTAAGTGCTACAATGATTTACCATTGAACACAATCCCCAAATTTTCCTTTGCTGTAGCTATTATTTCTCCAGATATATAAAAGATATTTGACTAAAATAAATATTGAGCCAAATTCTCCCAACTATACTTTAGAAATAAATTAAATATCTGTGGAAATTACATTTGAAGTCTGACAATAGTAGGGTATTTTTTGATAAGCTACTATTTCAATGAACTAAAATGGAATGATTGATTTAAAAGTTAGTATAGTTTCCAAAAACATCTTATTTCTCTTAGGGAATAATTTTTACACTGAAAAAAAAATCACCAATAGCATTTTAAACTAACTAGTAAAATAAACAAAATATAATCTTGAGGACTTTGGCCCAACTTAGCAACAATTCTTACTTGATTGGGGTGTGTTGGTTTAATTTACATAATACTTACCTGCATCAAGCTTAATGCTTCTTACAGACTCTCACTTTCACTTCTAACTCAATGACAGAACAATTCCTATAAGAAATACACTAAAATTATGAAGAACACAAGGTGAAAAAATCATTAAACAAAGAGAAAATGCTCCTATTAAAATATCTGTCCCCAAGGACAATTGGGCCACAGATTACAGGTCACCTACTCCCTCACTTTACAAATGAGGAAAGCCAAGTGAGGCTCAGAAAGGTTAGCCCAATGTTACACATAATAGTAAAATACAAAGTTAGAATTTGAATCAAAGTCATCTGATACCAAATATAGTGGTCTTCCCATTGTACCTTTCTGTCTCTTCTATGAGAAGTTAAGAACAGTCCCTTTTTCCAATGCCTTGGATATTTCACATTGCCAACACATTAGGTATATGATCATTACACTTTTGCTGGCCATTTCCTATTATTTAAATACAAAGTATAAATTATAGTCTTGAAACAAAGATGATAATACCAGTAATGGTAGTAATAAAACAGTAACTAATAGTAACTAATTCTATTATTGCTAGAATATGACCAAATATTCACTTGCATTAATTATTTTACACATTAAAAAGTTATTAAAAACAGTGACCTTAATTCAAAATTTGAAAAATCATCATGTATTTCTATCATCTTACAACAACCATCTAATATTGCAAAAATGTGGGGTAAAGGTCCTTTAAAAACCAGTTTATCAATCTTAACTCACTCTGTTCAAACTTGTAGTGATCCCTCCCCTCTATGATTCCCTAGAGGAAAATACAAACCATTAAACTCACACCTGCAACCAAAGTTTTTAACAACACAATCTAATGCTGTCTTAAGTCATGAAGTACTTAGGAGCTTGTAAAATATAAAAACCCAGAAAAGGGATGAACAAACCTAAATTATAAAGAAAAGTTAGCCTTTTTTTCCATTTGACAGACAAATCCTTACTTCAGAGACCTAGTCTATTCTGATGGCTATCAAAGTCTCATACTTTAAAAGCAAGAATACTAATTTATATCGGGTTTTTAAGGTTTATGAAGCAATTTACATTTATTATTTCATCCACGCACTCTTCTCTATATATTATACCAAGTTTCTGTTCAAAGAAATACGTATCTTCCTGGTCCCTTAAAGAAGATTCTGTTTACACTCTGGCATGCATTCATTTAATTTACCAGTATTTTATTAAGCACCCATGTAACAGGCACTGGGCTATTTAATTCTGTTTAAATTAACTAGCAATAGCAATTAAACTGTCCAGTTAACTAAAAATTCATCTAAATTACTTATTTCATTAATTCAAATTACAACATTAATTTCCTCATATAGTTCAAAAACTCATAGCAAACTGTAGATTCAAGGAGAAGAAAGAAGGTAGACAATAAAGAGTCAGAGGAACAGATCAATTAACTTTGTACTCTTCGTTTATTTATGAAGGTCACTTACTGACTGAACATTTGTACCACGCAATGTCTACATTAAATGTCTACATCAAGACTCAAGTTTTTATCCACTCGTGGATATTTTCAATGATCTACATATATACAACTATGCAAGTTATTTGCTGGTTTTATTTATAATAAATTATTTTTGTCAGGCTGACTTATTATCAAGAATATAATTTTTAAATACTATATATGTATTTCATAGTCACCTAGGAACAATAGATATTTTAGTGGAAAAAATATGGTTCACCAGAAAGCATTTGTTTTACAAGATTTATAGTCCCAAAGAAAGAAGGGACTTTGATTTTATCTATCAACTTTGATTTCAAAGTTAGTCAAAAGACAATTCTCATTTTAGTGAAAGGATTAACATCCTTTCTAGCTTCATTTCAAGCTATCTACTTTTATTTTATGAATAACAATAGCTAGCATTGATATAACATGCCAACGTTTACTACGTACCTTACATTTTATTTAAGCCTTCCAACAACCTGTTAGGTAAATGGCTATTTCATCCCATTTTTGCAGTCTGAGAGAGCTTAAATGACCTAGCCAGTCAGTGTCTGAGGCAGAATATGAGCTCGGGTTTTCCTGACTTCAAGTTCAGTGCTCTATGTACTGTCCCATCTAACTGCCTCCTAAACATTCTGACTAAGGTTGTCAAGAGAAGCAAGTAAAGTTAGATTTTAATAATAAAGCACACTATATAGGAAACCAAGCATTGCTACGAATGAATTCAAAAGACCAAACAATACACGTCTCTAAATTTGAGAAAAAGAAATTTTGCCTGTAGCACAGCATAGTGGATAGTGAGGTAAGTGGCCTGAGGTTCAGAGAGATCTAGATTCAAGAGCCATTTCTGACACAAGCTGACTGACTGATCCTGGGCAGGTCAGTTAACCTCTCAGTGCCCACAGGCAACTCTGTCTCTAAGATATAGAAAAGGTACAGATCTGCATTGGTAGAAATTCTTCCCTGGGAGCTCCCTACACTGATGAAATCACAAGTCTAGTAAAAATAAATAAATAGATAGATAGATAGATAGATAGATAGATAGATAGATGACAGACAAATAAATAAATAAATGAAAAAATAAAACAAAACAAAATAAAACAAGCTACATATTCCCAGATTCTCTAAAACAAAGAAACTTCAAATGATCCTTTAGAAACTAAGGATCTTTTATGGACATCAAGATCATTAAAATAATCACGGTTGAAAAATTACACAAATTCAAAATAAAGATCTTTAAGTCAAATTCCCTACTCTGTTGGGCAGAAAAGAGAACATCATAAATCTCATGAATTTATATAGATGGGAGAGAATATTTTTCCTTTGTTCAATGCCATAACAACTCCACACAAACCTGGAAACTAGTGGCACAGTTTTAAAGCCTGATTCTACCTATGAAGTAGGGGCCTTGGGTAGGAGGACGTTTTGAAATCCTCCCACCATCCGTTTCCATAAAGAATATGGGTAATAGGATTACTGTATTACACATGGAAGTAGTATCCTCTCACAGTCTCTATCTCTCTCTCACTTCTCAAATCCCCAATCATTTATGTTGGCCAGCTCTATGTTCCATTGCTCTGTCCACTGAAGTCAGGTTACTATTAATGGGGGAGGGGGGAGGTGAAGGGGAGAAGCACATAAAGACAGTAATTTGCTGTTCTTCCTCCCTTACCACTTCCATTTAGTTGTTCTTCTCCTATGGATTACAGCCATGATTGATCTATATTCCATTCACATAATTGAGGCAGAAGAACAACAGGAGGAATAGCTATGTACAACTAGCATGATCATCCATAGTTGGCAGGTTTCAATTCAAAGAGAGATAGCAGCATGCCACTATTATCACCAACTTAAAACAATCGTCTCCTGCTTTTAACTAGTTACTGGCATCACTCTGGAGTAAAGAAGCCATAGGGGGAAGAACCAATAGGACAGGGAAAAAGAAAATGAGAATTGCAAGAAACCACTGGTGAACCTGTTGCCTCACTACTTCTACCTCCTGTATTTTAGGCTCCCTTCCACCAGGACATACCATTTCTGCTTTTCAGTAGCTCCTTTAGGACAAGTGACACCTGTGATGACCATCTAAAAGCAAGTGGAAATGTAATTAGAAGTGGGGATGTCAAAAATTCTCCTAGTAATATCTCCATCTGCTGAGTCACAAATGATGATCCCAATAAAAGACTCTTCTTTCCAACACGATGTGTAAACACAAAATGCCTGAAATTTTTAAAGGGTACACAAAAGAATCAAGATCATTATTAAAGTTTACATATACATATTCCAAGAAAGGAAATATTTGGACTTTTAAAATAAAAATGTATCATTAACTTAAAAAAAAGTTGGCATAAGTTTCCAAAAATAGCTACCCTTTACTTTTTTCGAGTGGATGTACTCTTATAAGTTTAGATGCAAAATATGCCCATAATTACATTTTCCATCATAAAAGAGCTATCTTCATATAAAGAAAAATACTCCAAAAGATCAACATGAAAATTTAAGGTAAGAACAACCAAGACAATATCTGGGTTGTATGTCACCATCAGTAGGAGCTAGAAAAGTTACCTAGTCATTCACTCCCCCAACCTTACCAGTGCCAAAGTAATTCTGTCCATTCTCATGCACACCTGCAGCTGCGAGAATATTCTTTTTTTCTTTTTTATGTCTAATAGAGCTGAACTGAAATATCATATTTTGCCAGTCAATGCATTTACTTAACATATAATTAAGTCTAAGAATCTCTTAAGTTTAAGGCTGCAATTGATATAAAACTTGTTGATCCCAGCTTTATCAATTCAGTAATTAAAAATCTGTATCATAAAATGAAGTGTTTAACAATTCCACAATCATGTCCAGTGGGATAAATATTAAAGTAAGTCATTAAAAAAGTTATTTTAATTGGACTCACCCCAGTGCAGCAAAAAATATGACCACACTCAATATCATATTTGTTAACAGAAGGAATGAAACAAGCAACTGAGTGTCTTAAATTTGCAAGTGGCCAACATTACCATTGGTCAGTATTAATAGCATAATATTCTGTTGTACTTGTCAAAATCATTTTCTTATCTCTTTGGTGAATAGATAAAGTTTAAGAAATGTTCCCAGATTAAAAACAAACCACTTCGAAATGAATCTTTATTCAAGAATTGTGGTGAAGGGGAAATTCAGTATAGGCAAAATAACACTCCGAATCTATGACTTCAATAAAACACCATGAACAAGATGTTTAAAGACATGAAATAGTATCTTCAAAAGTGTAATTAATTTATTTTTAAAGTCAAATTAAACAATCTTTAGATATACAAGTATTACTTTAATACTCCAGAGCCAGTTATCTGTTAAAAATTATAATACAAAAAATTAACATACTATTACATGTATGATAGTACAACTATTTAAATCTTGGTTTATACTTGTTCACCAGAGAGCTACATAGGTAGTGTTCATTCTTGTTCAGTTTTTTTCTTTTTTCCTTTTAAGCTTACAGACAAAGCTCATAAATCACAAGGGGACGAAGGGAACAGATCCTGATATTATATGAGCTCTGTCAACCTTAATCAAATTGCTTGCCAGATCCCAGATAAGTAATGACTTGCTTAGGTTAAGCAAGGCCAGAGTTTTCCTTCTGCCATATATACATTTCCAAAGTGAAAATAAACAGCCTCACACCTCTTGCTAGGAGTTGGTCTCTGTTCCCATTACAGCCTCACCCTGCTCTCCACCATCCTAAAGAAGGGCAGCAAACTTAATTTTTAATAATGTTTTCTTGTCTTCATTTTAAATCTGCTTTATCAAATTAGAACTCTGAAAAGTCACCAATTCCTTGCAGATACTTATAATCTTTTACTTTGCTGATTTAAGATCAATAACCAAAAATCCATACTATCACCAACCTCGGCTGCTAAAACCATGCCATTTTAACTCAAGACTGTATGTTACCAGCATAAAATTAACCCCAAATATTTATCTACTGCAGAAAGGGAGGCATTAAGCAGCAAGATTGGTCAAGCATTCTATTTCATCTAAACAATTAGAACAGATTTTTTAAAATCCCACTATCTACCAGATCCTGAAGTAGTCTCTTCTGACACAGAACGTACTCTATATTACTAGCAGAAAAAAGATAACAGTATTCTAGATTTTACATTTAGTTTGCCACTAACATCACACAAAAATAATGTTTTTCTCAGATTGCATGCAAATTGAAAAAAAGTTTTCAAACCCCATTCTGAGTAGGGTTAAAATGTTATTGTTCCTAAGCAGCCAAGTATTTTCAATGCTGTAATGATATGCCTGTTCTGAAAAATGTACTGAAAAATATTAAGGCTTCCTACAGCTACTAGCAAAAGTGAAACAGTCACTTAGGAGTCAAAAGAAATAAATTTGAAGTAATGTCTTCAAATAGAAGAGGTTGAGTGGTATGTTCACTGCACCTTGGGCAAAAACAAAACAAAAAAACCTCAATATTTATGACAATAGAATCCATGGTTTAGGACGCATTTTTAAATGGTGTCATTTTTACTTATTCTAAAAGAAAAAATCAGGGCAAATACTTACATTTTGTAGTTTCAATCATTTTCATCTACGCTAAAATCAACAATTTTATGCTACAGAGATTTCAAAACTATTCCATATATCATATTGGGACTAGACTTGTGATTCAATGCTATTCAGAACTCCCAAGTGAGGAAATTACTACCAATTCAAGTCAGCACTTTCTTTCCAACTTAGAGTCTTAGAGAACTGCCTACACCATTGAGAGGTTAAGTGACTTGTCCAGGGTAACACAGCCAATACGTGTCACAAGCAAGATTAAACCCATATCTTCCTGGCTCTATGGATGATCTTTTGCCCATTATACCATATTGCTTCTGATATCAGAAAAGAAAGATGCTTAAGCAGTATGCCTCTTATCCCTACAGTGCAAAAAAAAAAAAAAATAGACTTAAGCATTAACATCTAACTTTGAAGTGGATGAGAACCCTCAGACTTTTCTCACTAATTACTGCCTCCATATTTTTGGTCCTCATGGATATACTACCACAATACTAATCTTAGACATCTATTGTGAGAGACCAAAAGAAAAGCAAATAACTTTGAAAATAAATATGCTCAAAAATACTAAAGGAATGACAAACCTATCCCCATTGTAATGGAAATGAGAAGGAAAAGTATGTTATACATAGAATAAAAAGTCCACACCAAGAGTTTCAATTGTTAAAACAGTGGCTTCTCAGTACAGAACCTAACTAGCCCAAAACTGAAAGTTTGTTCTGATTCTCCAAATGTCTATGCATGCAAAGTCCAATGATTTTCCCCTTCAAATTCCCTGGAAACCATTCTTGTGGGCCTGCAGGGCTTGGAAGCAGACAAGAGGTTTGCTCTTAAGAAGCAAGGCTTGTGATTTCTTTGTTACCATCTACCTTGCCTAAACCATATAATTTACTATTAAATTGTCTAAGGGTACGACAGTACACTCTGTCCACTCACAAAAGACTCTATCATTTCTCAATGAATTAGATAAGACCTTTACAATCAAATATAGACTTTGTTTGCCTGCTAAATGTCAAATGTGAAAGGGTTTCTCTTACAGAAAACTCACATTTCAACAATGAAGAATGAAAAATTCTAAATGCCAAAATAAAGAAATCCGTTTCCTAGTCTTTGATTTTAAAAGTTTCCAGAGTGTGATATGGGACTCTTATTAATATGACTCTACAGCCAACTAACACCTATCATCATGACCAGCTCAGTATTCTGGATATAATCCCTATCTAGCTAAGCAAAGAGGATGTTCACTCATTAGTGTTCTATAGTGCTTCTTATAAGTCAATAAGTTCTTATAAGGTTCTTCTCATTTCCCAGTTAACCTACTTATTTAAGGACAGAAGTCACTAGAGCACAACCAAAACAAGGTATTTTTTTAAAAACGTTTTACTGCAGTGCTCAAGGAGAGAAGAGGGGAGGGGGGAAGAGAACCACACCCTGGATTTACCAAGACACATTTAGCATGACATACAGAGATCTTAGCTGCAACATTCCTGTTAGCATTAATAAGAATCATGTAGCTAATTCTTTGAGCTGAAAATGTATCCCATTCCGAAAAACACTAATATCACATCACTGAACATGTTGTACTATGTAATTAAAAGCCCTACTGTGGGTGCTGTCACATGTAACAACTATCAAATTATTTTAAGGCCTAACCACCATGACAAAGACTTTAAAAAATAACCTCAAACACAAACTTGCAATGCCACTGGCAATACTAATAACACACTAACATCAACAACACTTATAATAGCTTAAACAGTCTTTCTCTGTCCTTAGAAACTTCAGGACCACAATATGTACTGAAAAATGTCAACTCAAATATCAATCAAAAAACAGTCTATAGATAAAACATCACACAGGGATATTTAAGCTCTCTTAACAGAAATCTAGCTAAAATAATAATCATCTCAAAAGAACTAAATATTATTCCAGTCTATCTTTCTAGTCTTATTTCACTTGACTCTCTTTCCGACACTCCACAGTACAAGTAAACTATACTACTTATTGACTCACATCCTTCTCCCAAATCCCCCACTCCTCACTAAACTTCACTACATTCTTTCTATAGTTCTTTTATCTGTTGATATCCATCTCTCCACTTCCAAGAAGTCTTTCCGGAACCATTCAGCCAAATGCTCTTTCCTTTCCCCAAATTTCTAGTAGTACATTTTCTCAAGTACTCCTTTACCCTTATTACCCTTATCACAACCTGTTTCTCTTACTTGCTTTATCAAGTCACTTTAACATCCTTAGTCCTCAGTTTATTTTTTCATCTTTAAAACACTGATAATACAAAACGGATAATTTTGATTACATTAAACTGAAAAGTTTTTACACAAAGCCAATGCAAGCAAGATTAGAAGGGAAGCAGAAAACTGGGAAAGAATTTTTACAACCAGTGTCTCTGATAAAGGCCTCATTTCTAAAATACATAGAGAACTGAGTCAAATTCAAAAGAATACAAGTCATTCCCCAATTGATAAATGGTCAAAGGATATGAACAGGTAGTTTTCAGGTGAAAAAATTAAAGCTATCTATAGTCATATGAAAAAAATGTTCTAAATCACTATTAATTAGAAAAATACACATCAAAACAACTCTAAGGTACCACATCACACCTATCAGATTGGCCAACATGATAAAACTGGAAAATGATAAATGTTGGAGATGTAGGGAAATTGGAACATTGATGCATTGTTGGTAGAGTTGTGAACTGATCCAACCATTTTGGAACCATGCCCAAAGGGCTATAAAAATGTGCATACCCTTTGACCCAGCAATAGCACTTCTAGGGCTGTATCCCAAAGAGATCATAAAAATGGGAAAAGGACCCACATGTATAAAAATATTTATAGCAGCTCTTTCTGTGGTGGCAAAGAACTGGAAATTGAGGGGATGCCCATCAATTGAGGAATGGCTGAACAGGTTGTGGCATATGAATATAATGGAATATTACTGTGTTATAAGAAATGATGAGCAGGCAGACTTCAGAAAAACCTGGAAAGATTTGTATGGACTGATGCTGAGTGAAGGGAGCAGAACCAGGAGAACACCATACACAGTAATAGCCACATTATGATGACTAACTTTGATAGACCTAGCTCTTCTCAGCAATGCAAGGAGCTAAGACATCTCCAAAAGTCTCATGATGGAGAAAGAACTCTGGAGTTGAAATGCTGATCAAAGCACATTATTTGCTCTCTCTCTTTTTTGCTTCTTCTTTCTCATGGTTTCTTTCATTGTTTCTAATTCTTCTTCTTTACAACATGACTAATGTGAAAATAGGTTTAATATGAATGTAGAACCTCTATCCAATTGCACATCATCTTGTGGTGGAGGGAGGCGAAGGATGGGGACAAAATTTGGAACTCAAAATAAATAAATAAATACAATGATAACATTGCGCTACATTATCACTATCAGGACAACAAAAACAACTGAGAGGCAACATGGAGCAGTGGATACAGGGATAGCCTCAGAGCAAAAAGCGCTTGGATTCAGGTCCTGCCCCCAATATCCATTAGGCACATGACCACTTAATGTCTGTGCCCCAGAGAAGGTTCTAGTACTAACGCTACTCAAGAGCTGCCTATCTGCGTAAGTGAAGGAAGGTTCTACTGGGAGTTCTCTACACTAATGAAATCACAGGTTTGAACCAAGAAATGATAATTGACATGTATGTAGTAAACTTTATGGTTTATAAAATATTTAACATACATTACCCATATAGATCATAGATTTTAGAACTAAAGGGTATGCAGAGATTACCTGGTCCAACTCTATCATTTTACAGAGGAGGGAAGTGAGACCCAGAGAGGTTGTGTGACCTGTCTAATGTCACATGGACAGTAACAGATGCAGGATTTGAAGTCATGTCCTAGGACTCTGAATTCAATGATCTTTCCATTCATTTGAGCCTCACATCTACCCTGTATGGTAGGTATTATAAGAATTATTATAATCATTTTATCAATAGTAAAGAGTGCTCATGGCACACAGCTACTAAGTGTCACTGACAAGATGTGAACACAGATTTTTCTGACTTTAAGTCTGGAACTCTACACTCCAAGTTGCTTCTCATGTGTTATGGAGCAGCTAGGTGGTGCAGTAGATAGAACACTGGCCCTGAAGTCAGAAGGACCTGAGTTCAAATCCAGCCTCAGATACTTACTAGCTGTGTGACCCTGGACAAGCCACTTAACCCCAACTGCCTCTCAAAAAAACAAAAACGTGGGCCTTAAATTATTGTATAACTGATTTATTGTTATCTTGTATCATATCTGCATCTTTATTCCCCTTTACATTAGATCATAAATTCCATTTTAATAATTATCTGTTCAACTGTGACTGATGATTTAAGACTTTAAAATGATAATAGATTTAGAGTTGGAAGATCTTAGAAGTCACCTAGTCCAAATTCTCCCATTTTACAGATAAGGAAACTAAGGCCCAGAGATTAAGTGATTTACCCAAGGTCATTTAGGTGGAAGAAGAAAAGATCACTTCTAACAGAAGAGCCAGACAAGGCTTCGTGGAAGTCTTTGGAGTAGGTCTCTTTAACGATGGCTGGGAACAAAAAGCAGAGCTGATGGTATTTTGATTTCAATGGAAATGGAAGTAGTTTTTAATATTTAATAGGATAAAATATATTAAAACCTAAAAACTACATAAATTGCTCTAATATGCTAAATATTAGAAACTCTGAAAAATTTGTTTCAAGTAGAAATAAAATATTGAATTTTGTTTAGAATTTATTGAAACCAATTCAGAACCAACTGCAGGGTAACTTGCTACAATATAATTTTCTAGAGAGCAGAAATAAGAATTTAAGATAAATTATTGCACCTAAGCAATTTAAATGAAAACCAAAATGGCATTGTAACAAACGTGGTCTCACTAATAATGAGCAACCCAAAAACCTGGACCCTAAGGACAATATTATAGTTAGGTTCCAGCATAATTCAATTGAGATATCCTAGTATAAAAATGTCATTTCATTCAGGAATTTAAATATATTTAAATTTAATTCAGATACTTAAATTTATTCATTTCCTTATATTTAGTGATTTCTAGGGACTTCATCCTGCTAGAACACAAAAAATATCTATTTCTTCATTTTGGGGTTGACAGGTTTATCATTCAACTTAAAAGATCTAAAATTCCAATTCCATTAAAATAGAGAACACTACACACATAAATAAGAAAAAATGCAAATAGAGAACATTTTGGATCGATATAATTGACTGCACAGTTATGAGTAGAATAAGAGATATGAGCCCATATTAACACTTTCTATAGTACCTTTCCCCCCCAAAGTTCAGTGTTTTACAGAGATAATCATTTCTCACAGATTACTATGATGACATGGGTACAGTGAATCCCTTTCTATAAGTCTACAGGTAGGAGATAACCAAATTATGAGTCAACTACCTTGCTTTTTCTATACACAGCTATTCTTCAGGGAATAGTTCTATGGAACTTCAAGCTATTATGTTATAAAGGTTTATGTTAAATTCCATACTGAACATACATGTATTTCCAAACCAGATCTGGAAATCTGAAGGATACAGAATATAGATAACAGTTTAAATTCTAAAAAAGTTGACTAGTTAGCAGTTTATAGTATAAATGTACACCAGTTGAATTCTCCCCCTGCCCCACCCCACACACACACCCCAGTCTTACTGCTTATCAACTGTGATGTTAGTTTATTGTACAACATATGCCCAGAGGCCAAGACCATGAAAATAAGCCAAAATAAATGAAAGGAACGAATTAATGCCTCACCCGCAGCTTGTGATGCTATTTTTCTTCTTATTAAAGTAAAATAATCTGCCAAGTTCTGATGTCACAACAATTTCACAGTCTGATAAAAATAGCACTTTATCCATTAATCATTTCCCTTGCCAATTTCACCTCCAAGTAGGTAGTGTATGCAATTATCTACAAATAGACATCAAATTATAGTACAGAAGCAAATACTAATTGTTTGCATTCTGTTACTACACAGAGAGAACAATGCTCAGTTTCTTTCTTGGCAAGAGAGAGACTAGGACATAGTTTTAATATTTAAACAACCTAAGATACCACAAATGACATTAGCTCACATTTATAATGTTTTGTAGTTTATAAAGTACTTTCCTTGCAATAATTCTGCATCTTCTTTTTTTCACCAGATCTGTGATTTTTATTACTGCAGAGAACTCCAGAGAAAGAACTCTCTTTTCCAATGCAGATTAGTACCTTTTCTAAATTTAAGCCTTACAAAAGTGCCTGAACACTGAGAGATTAAGCAAACTGCCAGGGTTACACAGCAAGTATGTGTCAGGATAGGATTTCAACCAGTCTTCCTAACTTTAAAGCCAGCTTTTTAAGCACTATGAAACTTTTGCCTCTAGTGAAATTATTATTAAAATCATTATAACATTGACAAAACTGAGACTCAAAGAAATTAAATGATACAGCAGGGTCAGAGCTAGAATTCAATCCCAGGTAGTCTGACTTTAAATCAATGATGCCACTAAATTCCAAATACCAAATATTGTACCATAACATATATATATTTAAAGTTTGACCGCTGCTTTTTATTTTTAAAGTACAGTCATCGTCCCTTCACTTTTTCCTCCCCCCACCCACAAGGGCCCATTTTTGTAACAAAGAACTAAGCAAACCAACCAACATACTGCCCACAGGTGACTGGGTATGCAACATTTCATACTCATAGTCTATCACCTCTCTAGCAAAAGAAGGGAAAGTATGTTTTATCATCGGCCTTTGGAACTATGACAGTTCATTGCATTTAAACTAAATTCATTCAAAAGGCATTTGTTAAGTGCCAACTATGTGCTAGGCTCTGGGGATACAAAGTCAAAAACAAATCACCCCTGGCCTCAAGGAGGTTACTTCCTGTGGTGAGGGAAAAAACAAACAAATACGTATACAGAAAAGTAAATACAAAGTACAGTATACAAAGTAATTTGTTGGGGGAGGTGGGGTTGATAGCCACGGAGAATCAATATAGGTCTCTGCAGAAAGTGGCACATGAGCTGAACTCTGAAGGAAACTAGGGATTCTATAAGACAAGAGGTAAGGAGGTACTTTCTAGCCATAGACGGCCTGCGCAAAAACCGAGGAGGGAAATTGGATCTCCTGAACAGAAACAACAACAAGCAGGCCTTTAGAGTTTTCTTCCCCATTTATATTATTGTAGTTATTGTGTGTATTCTCCAGGTTCTGCTTCCTTCACTCTGCATCAGTCCATTGAAGTTTTCCCATATTTCTCTGAATTTATCATATTCATCATTCCTCAAGCACAAAAAATTACATGACATTCATACATTTTGTTCAGCCATCCATCAAATGGTGGGCATGTAGTTTATTTCCAGTTTTTTTTACCTCCCCAAACACACATTTCAAACATCAATTCTATACATAGCAACTGGTAACATATCTAGTATATATGTTTTTTTTTTAATTTGAAGTTTTTACATGTAAAAATACTAGTAAAGTCTTCTGATAATGTAATATCAGATTTTCCTAGAGTTATCTAATCTTTTTATCTCTCCTCTTTCCTTCTTCTCATGTTTGTTCTAATACTCATTACTATTCGAAGCTTGGCGAATTGTTAGACATGGCATATGAGTTCAACAGACATCATTGGTTAAGTTCCTGATTGTTCATTTTAAAAGATAGCATTTCACATCACTCTATTTCCATTTCTAGGGAGTCAAGACCTTTTGACATCCATGACCCAACACAACAATCTGAGTTTCATCACCCTACAAGATGGGGGGTGATAGTAAGCAAAAAGGTCAAGTGAGGAGAAAGCATGGTACATACCTATGCATATGATAGATACACACATATTTAAAATTTAAATTGAAGGGACCATTTAAACCCCTTTTTGTTTAATAGCAGGATTTTTACAGCTTTCAATGCATTTCCATATAATATTACACAGTCTGATCCTCAGAACAAAACAAAGAGATAGGGATGATAGGTATTATTTTCCACTTTTGACAAAGGATAAAATTAAGCCCCAAATAAATTAAGTAACTTGCCCAAAGTTACAGAGCACAACACACTGCTTTATAAAGTACAGAACATAATTTAACCTTTTCTTGATGTTTCAGGGATTTATGGTGACTCCAATTCATCATTCTAAACATCAATTATCACTGAAAAATATTATAGCTGTAGATTAGGAAGTATAAAATACTGGGCTGAATGAGTATACTGACCTCAATATACACCAGAAAGTGAACAGTTTTAATAAATATCTCATTTAAAAAAACTATTTTATATAAATGATTTGCTTTGTTTTTCTAATAGTCAAACACAGAAGAAGAAAAAATCTAGTTAACTGAAGTGAGGGTTTATTTAAGAAAAAGTGGGTTTTCTTTTTTTCATTACTCATGTTTTATACAGTTGTGGCATAAGTTAGGTAGGATATGGAAAGGATGGAGGAGGTTCAAAAATGTGAAAGAATGTTTTAGGAAGTTCACAGGTGTGTTGAAAACAGAGAATACTAGATAGGAGGAGCATGTATTGATATATTTTGGAAAATCCCTTTCTTTCTGTTTCCCCCTCTCTCCCTTTAGTGAGAATACAGGAAACAGACTTAACACTTAACTAGTTGGGATAATATGAGGATTAATAGAGTTCCTTGGATGAAAAAGTCTAATAAATAAAGGTAATCCCCAATTCATAAAAGGAATACACTCCCTAAAGTTCATTTGTAACTTGTTTGTTTGAAAGTCAGGATATATATTCCCCTTAAGAATGTTATAAAAAGGTAGTTAGATTCCAGACCACTTCACAAGTCTATTTCATAGATTTACAGAATACTAGAATGAGAAGGGACTTTATATGAGAAACCACTTTGCAATAACCCTGATATTGAACAATTCTAAAAACAGGAAACTTATTATTTTAGTCTGTATAATGAATTGGCTCAGCCCAACAATGGAAAAGTTCCTTATACTGAACTAAAATCCATATCCCTATAATTACCACGCTTCAAGGATTTGTATTTCATCAACATAGTACTCCCTCCACCAAAGAAAAAGGAAACCTATAGTTTTTCCAGATAGGATACATATAAATATACCCTACTGTACATATTCTTGAGTTGCTACAGCCAGAAATTTTCATCAGCTGGTGGCCAGTCCTCTGGTCGTGAGCTTCTCCAAACTTAACTAGGCTGATCCTCCAACACCCCCTTGACTTCATGCTTGGTTAGCCTATATTTCCCCTAGGACAGCCTTGGATCCATGCTATGATTAGTTTAAGTACGTAGGAGAGCTACCTTTCATACTTAATCCCAAATGTAACTTAAATAAATATCTAATACCATCTTAATAGTTCAGCACCATGAATGTGTCTCTCTTCACTTTACCTCACACTGCAACAGTGAAATCTGGGAAAGAAATTTAAGGACTCTGAGAACCTCTCAATCTCTGGGGCTATAAGAGCTCCCACCTTTGCTGATGACGTGGCAACTTCTACACATCCACCTTCTATGCACCAGTAACCTGAACTCAGTCCCTAGGCCCCAGTCCTGATAGGTATGCTATTGGCCTCTATTACTGGCCTCTACTTCTCAAACTCCTCCAAGCCATGCTACTGTGCTTTTATGTGTTATCTTCCCCCATCAAAACTCAAGCTCCTTGACGAGAGGCACAGTCTTGTTTTTGTGTGTGTGTGTGTGTGTGTGTGTGTGTGTGTGTGTGTGTGTTCGTGCATCCTTAGTAAGTGGCACAGTGCCATAAACATAGTAAGCACTCAATAAATGCTTTATCCATTGCAACACATAAATTGGAGTAGTAATATTATGCATTGCTTCTGAATGCCTTTACCAAGTTTCCCTACAGCAGTTAAAACACTCTCCTCTCCAACCCCACCAAAAAAAATATAATGTGAGGAGCGGGGGTGGGGGGGGGGGGGGGGGGTGGGAGAGGGAAGGACACCAGTGTTTCAACTAAATGTGAGATTCTTCCAGAGTATGGCAAAGCATTAGATTTGGAGTCTGAAAGACCCTATTCTATATGACCTTGGGCAAATTAGAATCCCTCTGTGCCTCAGTTCTCATATCTATAAAATGACTAGATGGGATGAAATTATTTCTAAAGTCTCTTCTAGTTCTAAGTCTATAGCACAACTAGAAGATATGTCATCAGCATTTTGTAGAAAGGGATGAAGACAATACAGAAAGGGTTTTGTTTTGGGTTTATTTTTTCCCTAATCCCATCCAAAATGGGAAATTGACTCAGCTCCTTCATAAGTTTTTCTAAGTACAATAATAAAATTCAGTATATTCAATATAAATATAAATAAATATTTCAATATAAACAAAAAAAATCTCAAAACACATAGATATGAAAGTATATTTTAGGTAGGACAGTGTCTAAGAAATATTTATTATGACGTAGTTTGGAGTTTTGAACCTAAAAAAGAATTTTTGGTTTTTTTTGTGTGTGTGTTCAGTTTGTTCATATTTTCATAACAAGTAAACCTCTACCATGTATCATGTTGTTCTTGTTTTAAGGCAAAATGCAAATTTTCTTTACATTGAGACAAAAGCTGCTAATGTAAAATTCTGAGTATAAACTATGGTCTAGGGGCAGCTATGTGGCGCAGTGTATAGAGCTATGGCCTTGGAGTCAGGAGGACCAGAGTTCAAATTCGGCCTCAGACACTTGACCCTTACCAGTAGCTGTGTGACCCTGGGCAAGCCACTTACCCCTGATTGCCTCAGCAAAAAAAAAAATAAATTAATAATAATCATCATCATCATCATCATCATCATCTCTGGTCTACTAAGCAGTTAAAATATTAGATA
Source organism: Vombatus ursinus (assembly GCF_900497805.2). NCBI lineage: Eukaryota > Metazoa > Chordata > Mammalia > Diprotodontia > Vombatidae > Vombatus > Vombatus ursinus. The sequence continues at coordinate 34,064,464 of NW_020954591.1, read as the reverse complement.
CCTTAGAAAGTACTCCTCCTTTCTGATATGCTACACTTTACATTGACTATTGTCCAGTTCCCAAAATCTGTCCTCTGAGAATTGGAAGATAAAGAAAAATTTTGTGGAATGGGGGCCCTACGGTGGTTTTATCAGAGCCAGCACATGTTTGTTGGTTAATAACTGTTTTTAAATAACATAATTATTTTTTTAAAAGTAGCAGGGTACAATAGGAAAAAAACACTGGACTTAAAAGTCAGAAGACCTGAAAAAGAGTCCTGACTTCTGCTGCTGTGTGACCCTTGGTAGATCACCTCATTTCTCTCTGATTATCAGTTTCCTTATTTGCCAATGGAGATTTTTAAAAAAAAATTCATCTACTTCACAAGGTTATTGAGAGGATCAAACAAGATATTATACGTAAAAGCATTCTGTAAGTTGTAAAGCACTAAAAAAAGTTAAGAGTATCATTATCACAAAAGAAAAGACAGCCAATAGGAACTAATTTTATACTGCTTCTGAAAAAGATATTTTTTTCACTGGCCAGGAACCTAACAAAAAATGCTAATAAAACATGCCATTGAGTATTTCATAATACATAGCACTTTATTCAGAATGTTTAACAAATGCTAACAATACTCTGATATTATAGGTTTAGATAATTATTGCCAACATCTAAAAACTCATCTGACAATATTTCAACAACAGTAAATTTGGGTAACAGAGCAATGCATGTTAAGTTCACAAAAGGATGGCACATTCTCAGGGATGGCAAAAAATAAAATGCTATATCAACTTCTCAATCCTTTGTTTGCATGTGGGAAATTTCAAAATAAAATAAACTAACCACTTTCAAGTGGGACCAACTAAATTAGAAGCATTACCTAAATAGACATTAAGTAAGGTGTGTCAGACTACTGGCTAACTTCCTTCGTGCCTCCTTCTTATTAAACAAAATGAAATCCTAGAATCATGTTTTAAAAGTATCGCAATGATTTTCAGAAATGAAGCCCCTACTCATGTTCCAGATGGTTACTGGAAATATAAAATGTTTTTTCAAGAACTTTTTTATATTCTAGCCACCAAAATATATCTTACTGTAAAGCAACTAAACAAATGTGAACCCATGACATAATCAATGTAATGTTGAACTTCACTGTTTACTCCGATTCATCCAGTAAGCCCTTTCCACTTGACCATGAATAATAGATAGTACATGTTAGACTAATGTGAGATAAAAATTTAAAACATTCAAAAGTACTTCTTAATTTTGCTAAGCCTGCCTACTACAGGGAGAACTTGGTAGGAGAGGATAGGAAAGGAAAGTGAGGGAGAAGAGATCCTGTCAGTGACAAAATATAATCAATAAATCTTTAAACATACATACTGAATACTTGCCCAAAGATAACATGGTTTTAAGACATAGTGGCACACTCTACCAGAATTCACTGTCAGCAGTAGCTCTCTTACCCAAAGACAAAATCATTAGTATTAGTAATTAGGAAGCCTAGGTTATAACCCAGAACTGATCCCCACCAAAAAGCCTAACAGAAACAAAGTGAACTAAGAAATTCTAAATAATATTCATATCTATACACAGTTACTCAGAACATTGAAGTTTTTAAGATTTTATGGCAGTCAATCGTGTTTTTATTTAGTTTTGTCTCCTACCAAGACAGTACAGCAGAATTTGAAAAAACTCCTAGCAAGGTTAGAAAAATGTCCTCAAGTAACAAATATAAATTCTTAATAAATCAAAAGAAAAGATCAGAATGTTAAATGAGTGAAATGCTATCATCACAATGTATGTGAAATAGAATGGAAATATGGAAATAACTGGATTTTTTAAAAAGCTGAAGTAATGCCTAAGCAAATAAGGTTGCCACTTCTGCAAAATCAGTTTCACTGGAAATAGTCTGATTTGCTTTCACCTGCAAAATTCATTTCAAAGACATCAACATTTAGAGGCAAGAACAATTTCTAATACAGCTTTACATACTTATCAACAAATCGTTCAAAAAACTTACCGTTTACAAACGTGTGTATGCTTGTGCTAGCTTCGGACAAGATAGCAGAAGAGTCACTTTCTGTACCTTAAAGTGAAGTTCATTTCAATGCAAAAGACATACCACCATAGCTCCACTTTTAATAAAGTTCTGACTATAAGTCTGCCTTTGGGTTTGGCTTTTCTCTTACAAGATAAGCTGTTAAGTCATGCCTTGATTTTAGATCTGCTAACATATGGAGTCTTCTAATGTAGCCTCCTCCCCCGCCCATCATCACTCTGCTATGTTCTCTCTACACACGCACACATACACACATACAAAAAAGGCACTGCAGGGCAGAAATTCCTCAGGTGCTCGCTAATGGAATTCCCAGGGTCTTGGAGCCGCTTCGGGGATCAAGAGATCTCATAGCCCCTGCTGGGGTAAGGAGCAGCGAGTCTGTTCCATTTAATCAAATACAGAATGAATTTTCAGCTCTATTCACTAGCTTGTCTCCAGGGCTCTCAAAAGGCACCAGGCAGCTAGAATCACACACATGTGGCTCTTTTAGGCAAGTATAATTAGTTTGATTTTAAAAGGCCACATTAATAATATCACCTCAGGACTATTATTTAGAAGACAGATGACAATGATACTGTATGTTTTAAGCTTGACAATGGTGGAAAGCCCACAGACAATAAGGGAAAACTTGAAGAGGGAAAAGAGACAGGTTTTTTTTTCCTAATCCAAGATTTTCAAACTGACATGCTGTATTTCCCATATCATGATTCCTTAATTTTAACTGAAAAGGATAAAGTAAAATCTCTTCCCCCTTCTTTTATTTCCCCTCCCTCCCACTTCTCTTGAAAATGAACTAAAGAAAAGCACACAGTGACAAACATCAAATGGATTTTCTCAATGCAATCCAAAGTGAAAACAGCAAAGCATTCATCAATTCAGTCCAACAAAATTCACTTTTGAAAAGGCACTAAGAAAAATATGGGCGTATCCTTCAAAGCTATACATTTAGTAGGCTGGACTTAAAAACATCCCTCTCCAATCTCATTAATATTAAGATCTTTTTTTTTTGTCAATCTAGTTCCACTTTAACTGTGTTTCCTTATCTGTAATTTTCTGTAACACAAACACTAATAAAGGTGATGTTTTGTTAAAACTTTCAGAAAACAAAAGCTATTTTTCACATTTTTTAACTTGGTCATTCCTCAATGCCCCATTCCTATTAGTTCTGTCCTCTGATCACTGAAACAGTATTTAATTCTTGCAATTATTTCCCTAGAAGTATAGAGGGCACTGATGTAGCCACTTTTCAGTATGTAAGAAACATCTAAGTAGAGATTTTGCTTCAATTTTTATTTTAAGAAAATAAAACAAATTAGAATATAAGATAATTAAGTATGAGCAAATTAAGTTACTAAAGCTAGCAAATTGGGGGGAGGGAGGAAGAGAGGCAGGAATAAGAACTTTTTAACAAGGTTTCCCTGGCCCCTTTAGCAGCAAAGCCCTGTGACAGAAGTTGGCTATTCTACTAAGGTGTCTTGACCTAGCCACCTTACTGATCTAAAGAAAAGATCTGTGTTAATTCCTCCCACACCAAAATCAAAGCACCTGCAAGGGAGGTGAGGGCAGTGATAGACTTAGAAGGCAACTGCCACATGCTAGATGAACATGATCTAAAGTCTTAGGATTCTTTGTCTAGTGCTTTCTGGCATTCAAGTTGGAGCTGTTTAAGAACTTTCCATAGAAAAGAAGGTTGATGAGAGCCACAGTAATCAAAGCATCCATCCCATGTGAGTTACTAGATAAACAATAGCATAGTACTTCTAGTAACTGATTTTCCTGGTTGACTAAACTATTCAAACAAAGGCACAATTTCTATAACCAAGTTCTTACACGAAGTTTAAACAATACGCATCTTTGCTGCATTTCTTAATAGAGATATAAAATGTTTCAGCTTTGCACAATGCCAAACACACACCCAGGACATATGTCTTTACAAAATAAAACAGGTTTTCTCCATCCTTCTCATATAACTAAAAGTATGAGGCAGTTTATTTCAACATGTGCCTAACAGATACTACAGTACAATATTTTGTGACTCTCCAGGTTACTAAAAATGTTATCTAGTTGACCAGTTATATTAAAACAGCAGCTAATTTAAAATTCCATAAATCTTCCAGAGCTTTTCTATCTTAAAGCAAAAGCAGAACTGTCTCCACAACTATGTAAAAACAGATGACCACAAATGCAAATACAAAATCCCCAAATAATGGTCAGTTTAGAGCTCTCAACGAGTTTCAGTGAGAATTAACCCAATTCATTCAAATTAGTTAGCTGACAGTTTGGGGGTTATCACTTAAGTAAATTATTTCTATCAAAAGTTAAATAGGCTGGCTTCCTGGGCTCTCACTGGTTAGCATAAATCTCAAGTCAACTTTTAATCCAAACCTTATTTTCCAAGGTGTTCGAGTTAGGAAAGAGTGTTTCTTGATGACGTCTCCAAGTTCTAGTTGAGTTCACTATTAAGTCTGTCTTTACAAAGCACCTGCCACCCTTAGTGGTCCTGAGAAGCAAAAGCAAGCACCCTGAACAGCAGCATTCTCTCCAGCCTTCCACCTGATTTGGAGGGGTTGGGGAGAACAATAAGGGGGAAGGGTGAGGGAGTCTATCTATGCCCCTTCGGTGATTTATTACTGAAATTCCTACATGTGAGGAGAAAGCAAGCACACAAAGGTCTGGAAGCTGCAGACTGAAATAAATAGCGAGCTGTAATGTATTTAGCAAATGATAATGCAAACCACAGAAAGCTTTACACAGAAGGAAAAATACACTCCCTGGGGCTGGGAAGTAACTGTGTGTGTGGAGACAGAGAAAGATACATTGTGGAGGAAATTTCTCCGGCTTCTCCCTACACATAAATCACTGTCCTCTCGGGGGCTCGGCGGGGATCGATAGGGAGGGAGGGAAGCAAAGAAGGGAGGGAGGGTCGGGGAGGGGGCTGCGCCCCGCGCCGCCCCCACACTGCACGCACACCCCTCGCTCTTCACCTGCCTAGGCGGATCATTGTCAACGCGCCGGGCTGCTGACACCTCATCCCTCCGGCGCCCCCCGGGCCTCCCCTCCACCCAGCGCCCACGGCGGGGGGTCTTTCTCCCGCGCCCCCCGCCCTGCGTCCCCTGTCCGCGAGCCCCGCGGGACTCCCGCACCTCTCAGCGGGGCTGGCTAAGCCCACAGACGTCCTGCGCGGCAGCCGGCTCCGGGAGCCACCCCCAGGTCATCCCCAGCTCGGCGGTGGCGGCGGCTGAGGCTGCGATCCGAACGGGCCCCTCCATCCACCGGGCAGAAGCGGCCGGGAGAGCGCGGCGGCGCCTCCCACACCGGGGGCGCGGAGGCGGTGCGTGCGAGCGCGAGGCAGAGCGGGCGAGCGAGCGGGTGGGCGACAGGCTCCCCACTCTCCTCACCCCCGTGCTTGGGCGCGAGCCGGGGCACCGGGGAGGGGGGAGGGAGGCGGGGAGCGGAAGGCGGGGCCAAGGGCGCGTCCCCGCGGCCGCGCGCCGAACTCCGACGGGGGCGCGCGGGCGCGTAACCCCGCCGGCACTACGCCAACCGCGAAAGGGGCTGAGTGAGGGAGAAAGAGGCGGGTCTTAGGGATACACTCTCCACTCTGGAGAGGTGGGGCGGGGAGGAGGGGGGAGAGTGGTGCTCTTGGCGGCGCGCGCAGTTTGCCAGAGCTACTGCGGTGGGGGGGGGAGATGGGCCATACCAAATCTGAGTGAATCACGGGGGAAGCGCTAAATGGAGAGGTAACAGTCCCCTCGTCTCTGCGCTCTCCACGGGCTCCTCAGGTAAAAGACTTTAAGTAGTCTCTGAATACAGATGCCCCATGGGGTGACAGCGAGAGGGGAAATGTTTGTTCTGGCACCCGCATAATTCTCACACACAGCCTACCCCTCACCTGTCCTTCTATGGAAGAGGGTACATTCCTCGAGGTCCCACCTTCAGCCTGTCTCCCCACTCTCACACAAACCCTGCAGTCAACAGCTAGGTCGAGCCCTGACCCACCTAGTACTTATTTCCTCTAGTAGTCCTCCTAACGGCCTCGTCAGTAGATTCAGATGCCACATAATACACACGCACCCTCCCTGTGCATCAGTTTTCCCATTTGTTAGGAGGTCTTGTGTGTCTTGCTGTACTTAGAGCCCAGAAGGCGTAAGTGCAACAGAAAAAAGAGTCCAATGACAAATAGAAATAGAAAAAGAGATAGAGAAATAGAAAATACCTTCCAACTTTCCTCTAAATTTCCACTGAAATGCTTCCAAAGAATTTCATGTGTTTCTTGACCCACATGATAGCCCATCCATCATAGTCTGGACAACAGGCATTCTTCATCCTCTTGCATTTTCCTTTTACATGGGCCAAATTTTTGAGTGATTGTAGAACTTGTTTAGGCGGATCTGCAATGTACCAGGGCTTGACCAAAGCTGCAAAATGTCATTCACGAACAAAAGCATTCAAAGAACCCTGACATCTCTATGGAACCCTTCAATTCAAGTTGACTTAAGTCAATAAGCATTTATTAAGTGCCTACTATGTGCCAGGCACAGGGCTAAACTGGGGATACAAAGAAGGGCAAGAGCAGTCCCTGCCTTCAAAGAGCTCACAGTAATCCAGTGCAAAACAGCTGTTCCATGGTGGCAAGCATGTTTCCCTATTCTGTGTCTCTCCAGGTATTACTAATCAAAGGGTCTTCTATCAAAGTTATTTCTATTTTATCTTTGAGGAAATCTTGCGTGATTTTTTTGACATGCATAGAAGATACCCTATTGGAGGAGACCTTTTAAAGTGGTATTTTGTTCTACCAGTTTATATGCTTTTTAAAGTAAAGGAATATTGTATCTCTATGATTTAAAGTCAGTTATGTCGCTGTACAGATCTTTTCTATTATAGAATATTATTTGCAAAATCCTGCTGCTTGTTCCCTTATGCTTTTGTGAAGAATGCTTTCAATACATGTGTAAATTTTTCTCAGTAAAATGTTGTAGAGTTAGCAAAGTAAACATGTGTCAGAGGCTATTGATGTTCTCTTGGATTCCTCAGCAACTTCAAAATTGTCAAAATTTGAGTGTTACCCAAAAGGCAACTTGAAAGGTATATGATAGGCATGAGTAAGCAGTAACATATTGCCAATGAAGATTTAGAAAGGAGAAGTACCTTAAAAGATGTCATCAGAGAGATGTATGATTGGAAATGAAGGTGGGCCAGGCATATATTGAATGTGAGACATAACAATAGACCACCCTTGCCCTCTATTAGTAACTATGAAACATCAAAAGATCTAGAGGAATGTCCCCAGGAAGTTGAGTGACTGTGTTGTAAAGAATTTATAAGAGGACCTGAACAAGTCACATAGGATGAGAAGACATGGACAGACTGTAGTCTGCATCCAAATTGATGAGGTCAAAAATGGAAAAGGCTCAAAAGTGGAGCTCAAAAGGGGGAACTGTGGATAGATAATAATTTGACTGAAAAAAAGATGAGGAAGCCAATCTGATTACAATGAGAAGGATGCTATCTTTGGAGTCATAGTTAAATCCCAGCTCTATCACCTGCTACCTGTTCCTCAGGTAAGCCATTAACCTTTCTGGGCCTCAGTTTCCTGAAAAATGAAGGGCACTCTAAGATCCCTTATAACTCTAAATCTAGGTAGATCCTATGATTGAAGAGTTTTAGTGGTTTGCAACAAAAAAACTAATGTAATCTTGGGCTACATTTGAAGAAGTGTAGTACCCAGGACTAGGAAAGTGATAGTCCCATTGTACTTTCCCTGGTCAGACTACAGCTGACTATTGAGAGGCAAGAAATTTTAGTGTAGTAACCCCTTTAGCCTATTCCCCAATCATACTTGAAGACTGAATCCCCAGAGGACAGCTACTACTTCAGGCACTATAGATATCCCAATGGGTTTACATCCCTGAAGCTATAGCTTCAAGCCTCTATTGGTGTGCTTCCTAATAACAATTAATAACAATTAACCAATTGATTCAATTTTAGTTCTTAGCAAAGGCATTTTCTCAAATGGCAATCAATACATATATATGTGTGAGATTATAGTTATATAAGGGTTTTGTTTTTCCTTCTTAATAAGGGGAGGAAGAAGGGAGAGAAGGCACATTTTTGTTGATTAAAATATATAGACACATATATAATTTTTAAAAAGAAAATTATAAATTGTTGTTGTTGAGTTGTATCCAACTTTTTGTGACCCCATTTGAGGTTTTCTTGGCAAACCTACTGGAGTGGTTTTCAATTTCCTTCTGCAGCTCATTTTACAGATGAGGAAATGAGGCAGAGTTAAGTGACTTGTCCCTGGTCCCATAGCTAGTAAGTATCTGAGAACAGATTTGAAATCAGGAAAATTGTCTCCCTGACTCTAGGCCAGGTACTCTATCTATTTTGCCACCTAGCTGCCCATAATAATTCACATTTATATAGCACTTTAAGGTTTGCAAAGTGCAAATAATATATTAATAAATATATTAATCTATTTATTTATGATTATATACTTATTATATATAATTATAATAATAAAATAATTTATTAATTAATATATTAACTCATTTGATCCTCATAAATCTCTGGGAGACAGGTACTATTATATTATCTCCCTTTTACAGATGAAACTAGCAGAGAGTTTAAGTGACTTCCCCAAAGTCACACAGCTAAGGGACTTGTCAGAGGCTGTATTTGAACTCATATCTTCCTTAGTACAAGTCCTGTGTTCTATCCACTGTGCCACTTAGCTGCAGATGGCTATAAAAAAGAATTATAGTCCGAAAACAATCCATTTATAATTTCAGGCTATACTTTCCAAGAAGTATACACATAGTCTCTGAGTTAATGGATTGATGTCTTCTTACTATATATGGGGGATAAAGAGGATGCTGGATGATAACAGGGGAATTTGGATAACGGGATTTTGAGCTTGGGGAATTAACCTTACCTTGAATTTTTAAAAAATACTCACTGAAGCTTTATGGAATGAGTGCTCTCAAAGCACAGTGGTAGTAAGGCACATGTGGAGGAGTCATATGAAGTACATGCCACTCAAAACTCTTCTTACTTTAGAGCCTAGAAGGTTCTCATTGGGTACAGGGTCTCTGCTAGGTAGGTTGCACAGATGATTTCCCAGAGTCTGTCCTTCTGCACGGTCAGCTCCATGTCCTTCCTCACAGTTATTTCCTCCCTTGAGTAACTGCCTCCCTGTATCTGTGTCTACCTGTAGAGGGCCTTTCTGCTCCCTGCTGGATGCCGTGTCTCCTATTGGTCAAGTAGCACCCCTTCAAATCTATAACGTCCATGAAGGATAGAAGAAAAGATCCTTCCTCTCCCCCTAAGGGAGTCTCCCCCACTGGAAGATCCTGACTTGCAATCTCTCCCACTTTCCAACTGCTGGAATTCATCCAGGGCTTAACTATTTAAAGTCCCGAGGGGCGTGGCTAATTTTTTTCTCAGCCAATTGTGTTGTTTCTCTTTTGACTCATTCAGAAGTGTTCACAACTCATAGAGGGATCACAGGATGTTATACTTTGTTAAAATATCAAAACCTGACTGGATTTAGAAGAGTGAGGAGAAGGAATTATCCCTGTCCCTTATGTTAAGATGGACACTTATATCATGGATGGTGTCCTGTTGGGCAACCAAGATGATGAATAACCTCAAGACCATGCTATACAAAGATTGGTTGAAGGAACTGGGGATATTTCATCTAGAAAAGAAAAAAAAACTTAAGGAGGGACATAAAATATTTGAAGAACTGTGGCATGGATGAGGGAATTCTAATAGATGTGTTCTACCTGAGAGACAGTTTTAGCCTAAGTTGTAAGGAAAACCTAGCTCATTGGAGTGACCCTAAAATGGAATGAGATGCTTTGGAAAGTATTGGGTTCCCCAAAGTTTTAAAAACAAATGTTTAAAAAAATTGTTTTCACACGCAACTGGGAAATAAGATGTACAGGAAATGGAGTATAGAAATCTATCATGACCGAAGGGGAAGGGGATAAGAAAAGGTGGGGAGAGATAGAAGGGAGGGCAGGTTAGGGGAAGGGGTATTCAGAATGCATGCCATCTTGGGGTGGGGGAAGGGATGAGATGGGGAGAAAATTTGGAACTCAAAATCTTGTGGAAGTGAATGCTGAAAACTAAAAATAAATAAATTAATTTTTAAAAATTAAATTAAATTTTAAAAAAAGAAAGTATTGGGTTGCCCCACATTGGAGGCCTTCAAGCAAAGGCTAGATAGATGACCATTTGCTTAGGATGCTGTAGAGGTGGTTCTTGTTCAGGTATGGGCTGGATTAGATGGCCTACAAAGTTCCATTTGACCTCTAATTCTATGATTCTATGGCCCTATTGGTCAGAAATATTTCAATAATCTATTGTTAGTATGAAAGTCAGCATGGAAACAGATACAAAGCTGCACACCCTGAGGTCAAGAACACTTAGGTTAAAGTTCTGCCTCTGACACTTCCTAGATATGAGACCTGGACAAGTCACTTATGCGCTAGATGCCTCAGTTTCCTCAGCTGTAAAATGGGAATGATAATAGACCCTATCTCACAAAGTTGTTGTAAGGATCAAATGAGATAATTTTAAAGCACTCAGTGCCAGTGCCTGGCATGTAGTCAGTGCTTAATAAATGTTTGTTCCCTACTTTCCCCTTCACAGGCAATACTCTAATAAAATAAAAAATTGACAATCATCAAAACTACTTAGTACTGGCTAAGAAACAGAGTAGTGGATCAGTGGAATAGATTAGGTATGCAAGACACAGTAGTCAATGACTATTCTTATCTACTATTTGATAAACCCAAAGACCCCAGCTTCTGGGATAAGAACTCACTATTTGACAAAAACTGCTGAGAAAATGGAAAAGAGTATGGTAAAAACTAGGCATAGACCAAAATCTCACACCATATGCCAAAATAAAGTCAAAATGGGTTCATGATTTAGATATAAAGGCTGATACTATAAGCAAACTGGAAGAGCAAGGAATAGTTTACCTGTCAGATTTATGGAGAACAGTAGAATTTATAACCAAACAAGAGATAGAGAACATTATGAAATGCAAAATGGATAATTTTGATTACATTAAATTGAAAAGTTTTTGCACAGACAAAACCAGTGCAACCAAGATTAGGAGGGAAGCAGAAAACCGGGAAAGAATTTTTAAAACCAATGTCTCTGATAAAGGCCTTATTTCTAAAATATATAGAGAACTGAGTCAAATTTATAAGAATACAAGTCATTCCCCAATTGATAAATAGCCAAAGGATATGAGTAGGCAGTTTTCAGATAAGAAACTAAAGCTATCTATAATCGTATGAAAAAATGCTTTAAATCACTATTGATTAGAGAAATGCAAATCAAAACAACTCTGTGGCACCACATCACACCTATCAGATTGGCCAACATGACAAAACAGGAAAATGATAAATGTTGGAGAAGATGTGGGAAAATTGGAACACTAATGCACTGTTGGTGGAGTTATGAACTGATCCAACCATTTTGGAGAGCAATTTGGAACTATGCCCAAAAGGCTATAAAAATGTGCATACCCTTTGACACAGCAATACCACTTCTAGGGCTGTATCCCAAAATGATCATAAAAATGGGAAAAGGACCTACATGTACAAAAATATTTATAGCAGCTCTTTTCGTGGTGGCAAAGAATTGGAAATTGCAGTGATGCCCATCAATTGGGGAATGACTGAACAAGTTGTGGTATACGAATGTAATGGAATACTATTGTGCTATAAGAAATGATGAGAGGCAGACTTCAGAAAAACCTGGAAGGACTTAAATGAGCTGATGCTGAGTGAGATGAGCAGAACCAGGAGAACATTGTACACAGTAACAGCCACGTTGTGTGATGACTGACTTTGATAGACTTAGCTCTTCTCAGCAATACAAGGATCTATGACAACTCCAAAAGACTCATGATGGAAAATGCTATCCACATCTAGACAAAGAGCTATGGAGTCTGGCTGCATACGATTTGCTCTCTCTCTCTCTCTTTTTTTTTTTTTTGTTTCTTCTTTCTCGTGGTTCCTCTCATTCATTCTAATACTTCTTTACAACATGACTAATGTGAAAATATGTTAAATATGAATGTATATGGATAGCCTATATCAGACTGCATGCCATCTTGGGGCGGGAGGTGGGGGGAGAAGGGGAGAAAAATTTAAAACTCAAAAGCTTATGGAAGTGATTGTTCATAAATCAAAACAAATTAATAAATTTTTTAAAAATTGAGTTAATCATCTGCATTGATGGAGGGAATTTCCATGCTAGGAACCACTCACACTGATGAAAATAATCAGTCCAGAGTAAAAACAAAACAAAATAAAAATAAGCAATGATGGGATAGTAATCTCCTGGTGGGTGAAATGGTAAATCTTCTTGGCTAAGCCCATTTACTACCTATAAGTACATTAAATACTTTGAAGATCAAACAGATTTCAATACATCCAGTTCCTGGCTTTGATCTTTTATTTTATTTTTATTCTATTTATGTATTAGAATCCAGGCTGTATAAGTTATAACCTAGAATGGGACAAAAAAGAAGGAAACAGCACATCCTAGAAACCATTTGGTTTCTGACCTTTCTTTTCATTATATGGTAAAGGTACCAAAGTTCAAAACAACAACCAAACCCCTACAATAAGTTGTACCCAGAAGGCTAAACAATAACAGAAGTAGGCTTGTCTCCATTTGGATGGTTTCCAAATTTTTACCACAAAGATCCCATTAAATATACAGGAAGCTCTGATTATTTATGATGTAACTTAATATTGACAGCTTATTAAATGCCCTGACCTTCTCCACTAACCTTTGGAATTATACAACTGGCAACTGCATGACACCTTGGCTATCAAGGTAGGAAAAAATGCAAATCATCCATTTCTTTTTGCATGATCATTTTTACTTTCTCCAGGGCAAAAAAAACAAAAAACCTCAATGGAATGACTGCATTCCCCCTGTCTTGTACATTTCCTGAAATGTGTGCGAGTAGATTTCACAGAGAAAGAGATTTCTATGGCCTTTTATATGCTGAACAGGCTCAGCTCAGAGCCTACTGCCTAAACCCATTATACACAGATCACCTAACTCTGTTACTGAGTTCGTGATGCTAGATTAATTTACCCATACAACAGGTCGAGGGAAAACGACTTTACACATCTTTTTTTTTTTTTTGCACCAATACAGAACATGAAGATCATTTTACAGGAAAGAAAAAGACAGCTCTGTAATGGAACCCACTATTAAACAGATTCTGATGCCACCTTTCCTTTCATTTCATACAATGCCATGGGGCAAACAAGACCCTTGCTGAATAGTGAAAGAAAGAGAAGGAACTGAAAGAGAAAGATGAGGAGTTGGGAATGTTTGGGGAAGGTGGCGGTTGAAGAATGGGTTACTTGAGGCTGAATGGTTTCATAGAAAGAGTAGGGCACAGAGAATGGGAGCTCTCTGCAATATTATTCATTCCCAGCTCAGTCATTATCTTTTTGTCTTGCTGTGTGAACTTGAGCTAATCACCTAGCTTCTCTGGTACAGTTTCCCTTATCCCCTCAAAGGAGGGATAAAAGAACTATGATATGTCAGCTCCTGTAAAGAACCTGGCTATACAAATTCCAGGCATTGTTAAGGCAAATTTTAGTAACCGTAACTAGGAACTGTAGCATATGTTGGACCAATGAGGTTTTGTATATTGTCTTAGTTGACACATGGAGGATTTCATTTTAAGTTCTCAGAAAGCAAAGAGCATATCCTAGCACCTAAGGCATAGCTCTGAATTAAGCCAATAAACTCAGTTAAGTACTGTGTTTGGTAGTATCGTCTATGCAGCCCAATTCTTTAACAGCTTATTTGAATAATTCACTGAACAATATTGTTCTTGAAGCTACAAAATAATAATGATAACTAGCATTTATATAACAGTAGTTACAAAGCACTTTACATATAATTATGTCATATGACCCTCAGAACAATCTGATAAAGTAAATAGAGCCATTATTTATTATCTTCATTTACAGATCAAGAAACTGAAGTGCAGAGAGGTTTACCCAGTCTATTAAATAGTAGAGCCTGAATTCTAATTAATTTCCTAATTCCAAGGCTGTTGTTTTTTCCACTGAATGACACAGCTTGTTCATTAACATTTGTTAAAAATTCCTTAACATCACCAATTAGTTTATTTAAACTAACTTTAGTTCTAATTAATACAGTATTATTTCACTTTCCAAATATCCTTAATTTTTCTAATTTTGAGGAGATGATGGCTCTAAGTGAGTAAGAGAAAACCAAATATAAATGAAGAGAGGTTGGTGTTATAATAGAATAAAACTTACAACAGAATAGATCTAAGAATAATAGTTATTGTATATATAATAATTATCCAGAATCAGGAATTTATATAAACTATTGTTATCAGCGCTACTTTTACACACTCATGTCAAATATTTAATTTTTCTCTTCTCTTTTTAGTTCTCCAGCGCTAGAAGCAAAGCCTTAGCTCTAGGTCAGGGCATCCAGGCTGACTTGCTAGTTTCCTTCAAAGTTTGGTTCACGCTATCTCTTACATGAAGCCTTTCCTGATCTCCATAGCTGCTAGTGCCCTCACAAAAAAATTACTTTGTACTTATTCATATTTTTTATATATGTACATGTTGTCTCCTCCTTGCCTCTCAAAGGATGTTAGATCCTTGAGGATAGGGACCATTTCAATTTTGTCTATCTTCAGAGCTTGATATTGGAGATGCACAGAGCACATCTGGTACAAAATTTAGTATTTTTGTTGTTGTTATTCAATTGTGTGCTACTCTTCGTGACCCTATAGACCATAATTCGACAGGCCCCTCTATCCTTTATCATCTCTTGAAGTCTGTCCAAGTTCTTGTTCATTGTTTCTTAACATTATCAATCCATCTTGTCCTCTTTTCCTTTTGCCTTCAATCATTCCCAAAATCAGGGTCTTTTCCAACGAGTCCAATCTTTTCATGATGTAGCCAAAGTATTTATGCTTCAACCAATATTTGACCTTCCAATGAAAAGCATGAATTAATTTCTTTAAGTATTAACTGATTTTACCACCTTGCTGTCCAAGGGACTCTCAAAAGTCTTCATCAGCACCACAATTTGAAAGAGTTGATTCTTTGGCATTCAGCTTTCCTTATAGTCCAATTCTCACAGCCATTCATTGCTACTACAAAAAACACAGTTTTGACTATACAGACCTTTTTCAGCAAGGTGATGTCTCTGCTTTTTAGTAAGCTCTCCAGATTTGCCATAGCTTTCCCTCCAAGGAGCAAGCATCTTTTAATTTCGTGGCTGCAGTCACCATCTACAATGATCTTTGAGCCCAAGAATATAAAATCTGACACTGCTTCCATTTCTTCTCCCTCTATTTGAAAGGAAGTGATGGGACCAGGTGCCAAGATCTTAGTTTTTTTAATGTTAAGTTTCAAGCTAACCTTTATACGCTCCTCCTTCATCCAGAGGCTTCTTAATTCCTCTTCACTTTCTGCCATCAGAGTGTATTGTCTGCATACCTAAGATTGTTGATGTTTCTCCTGAGAACCTTAATTCCAGTTTTTGATTCATCCAGCCTGGAATTTCATATGTTATACTCTGCATATAAGTTAAACAATAAATAAGATGACAATATATAGCCTTGCCCTACTCCTTTTCCAATCTTAAAGCAATCACTTGTTCCATGTTTAGTTCTGACTGTTGCTTCTTGACCCACACGGCTCCTCAGGAGACAAGTAAGATGATTTGGTACTACCATCTCTTTGAGGACTTGCCACATTTTGTTGTTATCCACACAGTCAAAGGCTTTAGTGTAGTCAGAGACAGACATTTTTTCTGGAACATCCTTGCTTTCTCCATAATCCAGCAAATATAGGCAATTTGGTCTCTAGTTCCTCTGCCTCTTTGAAAACCAGCCTGCTCTTCGGGTAATTCTCAGTTCACATATTACTTGCTGGCATGTAAAACGAATACAATTGTTTGGTAATTTGAACATTCCTTGACATCGCCTTTCTTTAGGATTGGGACATAAACTAATCTTTTCCAATTCAGTGGCCACTGTTGTGTTTTCCAAATTTTCTGGCATATTAAATGTATCTCTTTAGCAGCAGCATTTTTTAGGGTTTTAAATAGCTCAGCTGGAATTCCATCATTTCTACTAGCCTTATTATTAGCAATGCTTCCTAAAGCCCACTTAACTTCATTCTCCAGAATGTCTGGCTCTAGATCAGTAACCACACCATTGTAATTATCAGTGATATTAAGACCTTTCTTTTATAGTTCTTTTGTGTATTATTGCCACCTCTTCTAAATCTCTTCTGCTTCTTTTAAATCCCTGCCTATTTTTGCATGAAAGGTCCCCTTAATATCTCTAATTTTCTTGAAGAGATCTCTTATCTTTCCCATTCAATTGTTTTCTTCTATTTCTTTGCATTGCACATATAAGAAAATCTTCTTATCTCTCCTTGGTGAATTCTATATACAGTTGGATATAATCTTAAAAATGACAAAATCATATCTATTCAAATCCAAGGCAAACTGTTCAACATCACAGTAACACAAATCTATGCTCCAGTCATGGATGCTGATGGGGCCAAAGCTAATCATTTCTACAAAGACCTACAACATCTTCTAGAAATTACACCAAAAAAGATGTCACATTCATCATAGAAGATTGGAATGCTAAAGTAGAAAATCAAAAGATAATTGGAATAACAGGCAAGTTTGGTCTTGAAGTACAAAATGAAGCACAGCAGAGACATAATAGAGTTTTATCAAGATAACTTGCTGGTTATAACAAACACTCTTTTTTCAACAACCTAAGAGGCAGCTCTACACATGGATATACCAGATGGTCAATACAGAAATAGGATTGATTATATACTCTGCAACCAAAAGTGGAGAAGCTCCACACAGTCAGTTAAAACAAGACCTGGAGCTGACTGTGGTTCAGATAATGAGCCTCTTATTGCAAAATTCAGACTTATATTCAAGAAAGTAGGGAAAACCATCAGATCATATAGGTGTGACCTAAATAACATCCCTTATGAATATGAACTGGAGGCGATAAATAAATTTAAGGGATTAGATCCAGTAGATAGAGTGCCTGAAGAACTATGGACAGCAATCCCAATATTGTAGAGGAGGCAGCAGCAACAACAACAAAAAAAAATTCCAAAGAAAAAGAAAAGCAAGAAAGCAAAATGGCTATCTGATGAGGCTTTACAAATAGCTGAGGAAGAAAGGAAAGGGAAAGATAAAGGAAAAAGGGAAAAATATACCCAACTGAATGCAGAATTCTAAAGAATAGCAAGGAGAGGTAAGAAGGTTTGCTTAAATGAGCAATGCAAAGAAATAGAAGAAAACAAAATTTAATATAATACAATGTAAATGGAGGTAGAGAATGCTTGGAAAAGGGAGTGGGAATTATGAAAGAGAAAGAAACCTCTGAGGCGACCACTGAAAAAAGATAAGGATTCTAAGAGATAGAGGAGATGAGGGACAACAAGTCAAGTTTGTGTGAAGGCAAAAAGGTGAGAGATGGAATGCTGAGTTTGGCAAACAGCAGCTTAAAGTCCTGGTTGGCCAAAATACAGAGCATGTTAAAGGGAATAGCAATAATATAAGATAAAGCTGGAAATGCTGGTTAGTGCCAGATTAGGGAAGGACGGCTAAGCTAAGGAGTCTGAGTTGCAGTCTAAAAGCAGTTGAAAGCTACTGAAGCTTTTTGTTTGTTTTTGGATTTGGTTTTTTTCTGTTGTTGTTGTTGTTGTTTTTATTAATTTATTTTGACTTATCAACAATCACTTCCATAAGCTTTTGAGTTTTAAATTTTTCTCCCCGTCCCTCCCGAAATCTGATATAAGCTATACATATACATATATTATACATATACATATACATATATTATACATATACATATACATATCGGCTATACATATGTTTGTTTTGTTTTGAGCAAGAGAGTGACAATCAAGCCTAAGGAAGTAAATGTGAAGTCTTCCAAGGTTGTCTCTGTTCCTACTTCCTCTTTCTTTCCACTCCCCTTTCATGGAGCCTCCAGGACCCCGTCAGACTTGAAGTACTATCATCATGCTTTCCCGCTGCTGTGACCCACCCCCTAACTAGAACTATATATACTTCCCCAAACAATACCCCTTACCCTGGAGTGTTTTTTCCACCCTCCCTACTAACAAAACCAACTTGTTCTTGATCCTACTCTCATGAGTTCAACTTTTGCCAGCTATGAGGTTGGAACAGATCTTGTGAAATGTTAATAACCACTAATACTTTAATTCCCTTCAATTCAATAGAAACATTAAATGCCCACTCTTTCCAAGGCACTGTACTAAATATTACAATCTCAAGGGGGAAGGACAAGCACAATGATCATAGGATAATAGATTTCGAGATGGAACGGGGTAGGGAAATAGAAAAATATCAAGGGGCCTCCATCAGTTATGGCTCCCTCATTTTACAGATAATACACTGAGGCCCAGGGAGATAAGTGACTTCCCCAGGGCCATACAGCTACGTGGAAGAGTGAGAAGAGTTCTGAGTAGAAGAGTAAACTATCACTTTCATCTGGGAGAGTTGAGAAAAGCTTTTTCGTAGGAGGGAACATCGGAGTTGTATCTTGAAGAAAGAACAACAAGAAATGGAAGGGTGAGAACAGAGTGAGGTGGAGTCCATTCCAAGCCTGAGGGATAAATAGAGAAAAGGCATAACAAGGGGAAGGGACAATATGATTTAAATTATAGATGGTGTGAAGGGATATAGTATGAAATAAGATGAGGTAGGCAAGTTGGAGTTCAGTTTTAGAAAACTTTGAATGCCTTATTGGGTTACTCTACGCCTCTCTCCTCTCCCCTCCACCCCCCCACCATAAAGAAAGGAATAAATCTCTAATGATGTAATTTAAGCTACTGTGGAACGGCATTGGGAGAGATATTCAGGGAGAGGCTAGGGCTTTGGCTTGTGAGTAAAACACTGAATTCTTTCTGCCTTTCCTCTACCCTCAAAGTTGGTAATCTCCAAAAGGGACAAAGCAATGCTCTAGGATCTCAGATTAACAACCTCCCACCTACCTCTCCAGAAAGAGGACTCATAGGAAGACCAGAAGAAGCGCCCATTCACAAGCCTCTTTCTCTCCTCCCCTTCCCTCCCCTTCCCTCTTTTTCCCTCTAGTTCCCTCCTACCTTCCTTCCTTCTCAGGCTCCTACCTGCATTCCTGGCCATCCCCTTTCCCACTCTCTGGTTGTATTTATTTCAATTAGATTTGTTAAAAGCTTAACACTGAGCCAATTAGCCCCCCCTACAGCCCAATCTCTTCAACTCTTTCACAAAAGGTTTCCACCATGATTAAAGGAAGGTGCCTGAGGAGATACTGTGCTTAACATTCCTCAGAAATGCCTAAGGAGGAGAGAAAGGGAAATAGGTATTTAGAGAAGAAACAAAGCCCCGGAACCTAATCCTAAAATAAACCGAACTGATCAAAATGGTGGAATGCTAAAACTAGCTTATAAAATGAAATTATTTTCTCTCCAACTTTCCAAAGAGAAACTAGATGGTACAGTGGATAGAGTGCTGGAGTCAGGAAGACCCGAGTTTGAATTCTGCCTCGGACATGGACTAATGAATCTGGACAAATCAGTTTACCTCTCACAGTTTCAACTTCCTCATCTGTAAAATGAGAGAGTTGAGCTTGATGGCCTCCAAAGTCCCTGCCAACATGGCAAAGCAGAAAGAGCTCTGGATTTGAGTTAGAGTTGATTTCAAATCCCAGCTCTTTCACTTCCTAACTTTGATGCCATTGAGACTCAGGACTCATCTGTAAAACAAGGGGCCTAGATTTAGATGATCTCTGAGATTCCCACCAGCTCTATATCTATGATCCCTTTTAAGGTCATCTCATCCATCCCCCTGACTCCATATAGGGTTGTTCCTAACCTGAACTAAACTCTTCTTTAAATCTTCCACCAGTAGAAAATAGCCTGCCTCCTTCAGTAATCCATTTACTATCCAAGAAGTCTTCTTTCCATCCAATCAGCTCCCCTTCCCCCAGTATAGTTCAAAGGATTTGGCACTCTGAGTAGCCCCAAGCAGCAGCTTCACCTGAGTAAATTCCTGGTGGCCTCAGTATTTTTCTGTTACCCCAACCCTTAGTTTTCCTATTGTATACAAAAAGCTGAATTAAGATTGTTTAAGGTTCATGCACACATGCTGGTGAAGAATTGTCCTCTATTCTCCTAAGGACAAGGCCAGAGGTGGCCTTTAATTCGAGCAAGAAAGGTTTAAAAATATCTTCCAAATGATGAGGGTTGTGAGCAAGCAAAAAAAAAAAAATCTCACCAGATGAGTACCTAAAATTCTTACCCTTACAACATTTTCTGCAACTATTTTTAGTACAGTTGGTTTCCTTTGTAATCCTATGTATTTTTTTAAATGCATTTGAAAACATTATTATGAGAAGGGGTTCATAGCCTTCATCAGAATGCTGAAAGGGTCAGTGACTCAAAAAAAGTTGAGAACCCTTGCCTTAGATTCAGCCCTTTGCACTCAGACCTGTTTAAACAAGGTCCCTTATCTTCATGGAATGACAGAAACTCAGAATTGAAAGGAACTTCAAAGATTATCTAGTCCAGGGTTGGGGAACCTGCACCCTCAAGGCCACATGTACCGCCTAGGTCCTCAAGTGGGGCCCTTTGACTGAATCCAAACTATTGTTCTGTGAAATTTGGATTCAATCAAAGGGCCCCACTTGAGGACCTAGAAGGCCACATATGGCCTCGAGGCTGCAGGTTCCCCACCCCTGACAATTCCTGTCTGGTTATAAATCCTTTCTCCAGCATCCGCAAATGGTTATCAAACCTTGGCGTGTGGCTGGAATAAGTGTTGTTACTGGGTTGACATTATATATCACCTGGCAGAGAGAAGGGCACTGAAGGTATAGGACCTGCAGGATAGACAAACTTTGATGGTGGGCCATGGGAAAGAGGAAGAGGATTGAGAATGGTCCAGAATAGAGGTGGATGAAGTAAGAGGCCATGAACAAATAGGAGGAAGGAAGCATGAGGACAATTTGTGTGTGTTTGGGATGGAGATTTAATGGAAATGAAGACCTCAGAGACTTTTGTAAGGAATATTGGAGAGGACACCAAAACTTTACATCCTTCACAGTTTAGCCCAGATCTAGTGAGCATTGGAAAGTGTGACCAGCGTAGTTTCCTTCTCTAGATTTTTGCAAATTGGTTAGACCTCTGAAATTATTTAAATACAGCTTTTCATTGGAGGCTAGAAGTTGGAAGGAACCTTGAGAAATCCCTTCAAGACTGATGAGTTTGTGACTATCATTTCATAATTTAGTATAATAACTATGTCATAATCTGTTAGGGAAATTTAACAGATGCCTGTCCTGGGACTTTGATGGCTTTTGGCAGGAGGAAGTAGCTATTACAATGATAAGAACAAGTAATAAGACCTAACATTTGTATAGCACTCTAAGATTTGCAAAGCACTTTGTGCAAATGTCCTCTCATTTTATCCTTAAAACAACCCTGGAAGGTAGGGGCTATTATCTCCATTTTACAGATGAGGAAACTGAGATAGACACTTTCCTCTCCACCTTCCATCAGTTCTCTCTGCATGTGGGGACAATCCGTCTGATTGGAGTGGGCAGGAGGGTGAACAGTGGAAAGCTCCTCTCACATCTTCCCTGTAAACAGGGTACCAGCTCAGCCATCTTTTCATTTCCCACCAAGCTGCTCTTCTCTGGATTTCAAAATGCTCCTCTTCCCCAACCCTACCAGGTACCTCCCCTTCCCATCATCAGCTTCTTTTTAATGTGTTGTCTTCCCCCTTTAGATTGTGAGCCCCTTGAGAACAGGGACTGTCTTTTGCCTTTCTTTGCATCCCTAGCACTTAATATAGTGCACTTAATAAATTCTTATTGACTGACTGACAGAGGTTAAGTGACTTGCCCAGGGTCACACAGCTAGAAAGTGTCTGAAGCTGGATTCGAACTCAGGTTTTCCTGACTCCAGGTCCAGGGATCTTATCCACTGCCTCATCCAACTGCCTTATCAACCATAATTAGATTTCTGTTTCTGTCAACACTAATAGCTTTACAACCTTAGACTTAACTTTTCTAAAACCTCCATCAAGACGGGCTCATAGCTTTCAAGATGGCTCAAACCAAGCTTTGAATGTACCCGGAGACAAAAGACTCCCAGTGGATCCCTGGCATAGTCTTTCTTTCTTGTTCTTTCTCCTTCCATTCTATTTCAATCTAGGTCTTTTAAGCAGGTCACATGTTGTCCAACCCCTAGCTGAAGCATGAATCCCATCAATATCATCCCTGACAATAGACAAGAGTCCATTCAGCTTCCTTTTGAAGAACTTCAGTAACATGTTGCTCACTATTCATTGAGACAGCCCACTCTATATATGGACAACTCTAGTTGTTAGTAAGTTTTTCTCTCCTTTGGACCTAAATATTCCTCCCTGTAACTTCTACCCACTGGCCCTAGTTCTGTCCTCTTGATTCAAGTAGAATAAGTAGAATCCCTCTTCCGTGTGGCAAGCTTTCAAATATTTAAAGACCAAAATCATGACTTCCTTGCCCTCACCCCCCTCCATGCTGCCACTCCCCAACCCACTCCCCACACTGTCTTTTTTTTTCCCTAGGTTAAACAGCCAAGTTTTTTTTAAAAAACTGATGCTCATATGACCTAATTTCAAGTCTTTTTTGCCATCCTACTCACCGTCTTCTGAATGCACTTTAGTGTTTCAATGTTCCTCCTAAAATATGGAACCTGAATTCAACACAGTGCTCTGGAATGGGTCTGACAAATGTAGAAGAGGGCAGGACTATCTCTTTCCTTGTCCTAGATACTCTATTTTGATTAATGTAACCTACATTTTCATTATCTCATATGTTTATTAATCATACTGCTGACCTATATTGAGTTTTCGGGCCACTGAAATCCTCAGTGTTTTTCTTTTTCACATGAGCTGGGATTTGTTTGGTTGTTCCCTTCCATCCCCTATCCTATATTTGTAAAACTATCTTGGCAGGTGGGCTAAACCAGGTTGAGGGTAACCAACAGACCTCAAACCAGTCGGTAAGGAGAGGGGAATGCCTACCCCAAGCATGTGAAGACTTCCCTCGGCAGATTGGCAGATAAGAACAATTTGTTCCAAGGGTTATGAAGGTGACTGAAGCGGGTACTGTGGAATGCTTAGAGCTTGGTCAGACATCAAAGATGCCAAGGTCATCCCCTACCTCCCAGGCTATCACTAGTCATCTTAACTTTTATCCTGCCATTAGCCTCCATTGAGGCTGGACTGGCAGCCTCTGGAATGAGGAGAGTGGAGAGAGTGGAAGAGAGAGTGAAGCTGATGACTTTGTGAAACTCTGCCTCACTTAAATCCAGTTCACCAGCAAGTCAAGACATTACCCCTGTGATGTCATTGGTCCTCTTTGAAAGCTGACAAACAACAACAACTTGTGCACTTGGTCTCTGTTATAATTTCCTTTTTTTCTGTCTTATATTTTTGATTTTTAAGTCTACATAACTGTAAAGAAAACTCCACCTTTTCATGGTTTTTTTTCTTTACAGGACAGTGTGCTGAATTCCAAAAAGATCTATGAGCAAAAAGCATTACCCTTCTTTTTATTGATGAAACTAAAAACCACTTCAAACCTAAAAGTATGCTTCTTCCTTAGACATATAACATATTCATCAATGACTTTGATAAAGGTGTAGAAGGTATGCAATCAAATTTTCAAATGGCACAAAGCTGGAAGGGATAGCAAACATGCTAGATGACAAAGTCAGGATTCGCAAAGGTCTTGACCAGCTGGAACATTAGGCTGATTTTAAGATGAAATTTAATAAGGATGAATATAAGGTCTTTCACTTGGATTCCAAAAATCAACATCACAAGTATGAGATGGCGCCAGCATGGCTAAACTGCAGTTTATTTGAAAAAGATCTTGGGGTTTTCCAGAAT
Source organism: Vombatus ursinus (assembly GCF_900497805.2). Lineage (NCBI taxonomy): Eukaryota > Metazoa > Chordata > Mammalia > Diprotodontia > Vombatidae > Vombatus > Vombatus ursinus. The sequence continues at coordinate 34,040,378 of NW_020954591.1, read as the reverse complement.
TATTTGCTCAATCCTAGACAACACAGTGGCATGGTAACTACAAAAACTAAAGTAATCAGGCTGTGTCTTAAGACAGGCAGCCGTCCTGACCTACACCACAGCTGAAGTATTGTATTTAGTAATCTTTTTGTCCACAGTGCTAGCTCAGTGCCTTACACACGATAAATACTTAATAAATATTTGTTGATTTGAAGGAAGGACAGTGATAAATTGGGGGGCACACAGAGGAAAGCAACAAGGATGGTGAAGGGCCTCAAATTCTGCCATATGAGAATTGGCTGAAGGAGTTAAGGGTGGTTAGCCTGGAGAAGATGGAGCTGGGGAGGTGGGTGGTACAGACAGTATTTTATCATCATCACTAACATTATATAGCACTAAGAGCCAAACACTGTGCTATGTGCTTTATAATTATTATCTCATTTGATCCTCACAACAACTCTGGGAGGTAGGTACTATTATTATCCCCACTTGACAGATGAGGAAACTGAGGCAAATAAAGGTTGAGTGACTTTCCCAGGGTCACACAGCTCCCTGGTCTTCCTGATTCTAAGTTTGGCCTTTATCCAACATGCCACTTAGATGCCATCTTCAAATATTTTAAGAGTTGTCATGACAGAAGAACTAGGAACAATGAACCAAAGGCAAATTTAAGTTTGCTATAAGGAAAAACTTCTTTTCAGTTAGGGTTATCCCGAAGTACAATGGGCTGACTCAGTCCTTCTTACTGGAGGCGTACAAAGCAAACGTAAAAAGACTACTCTTTAGGCATGTTGTAGAGGGGATTCTTGTTACCTTCCAACTCTGAAATTCTTTTATTCTCTTATTTGCTCTGTGCCATACTAGGTATTAAAGGGCTATAAAAGAAATATTGTATACTGAATGTAATTCAGTAAATGTTTAGCAGCATCTATGTTTAAGGCTATGTGCTATAGTAGACTCTGGGGATACAGAGACAAAAGCAAAAATTAAATCATTTTTATCCTCAAGGACCTTATAGTCTACTTTTTCAATGATAATATAAAGCTAATAATTTACATTCTAGATTCTAGGTAATATAAACTTTGTACTTATGGATATTTAAATCCTTTTTAATGATATGAAATTAAAAAATAGAAAACAATATGATACAAATAAATGCTCAGCTACATTGTATAGACTAAAAAAGCTATAGCAGTTTAGAGAGAGAATTCAGTGAGGGCTCTAGTAGTCAGGAATGATTTGTGGAAGCCAGGAATGATTTGTGGAAGCCATGATATTTTTAAAAAAGGAATGAATGACAATTGTTGGTGGGTCTACATGAAACAGTCGTACTAATGTATTGTTGGTGGAACTATTATTTGGGCCATCCATTCCGGGAGCAATTTGGAAGATGCCCCAAAAGTCATTAAACTGTGTAAACCTTTTGGCCTTGCAGTACCACTTAGAAGTGTACCTCAAGGAGAAAAAAGAAAGAAGAAAAGAACCCAATATAAGTATAGCAGCTCTTTTCAAAATTAGCAAAAAAAAAAAAACCACCCAAAAACTAGAAACTAAGAAAGTGTCTACCTACTGAAAAATGCTGAACAAATTATAGTATAAGAATGTAATGTAATATTTTTATACCATAAGGAATTATGAAATAGACAACGTCAAAGGAAACTGAGAAGATGTTTACGAATTGGTACAGAGTGAACAGAACTAGGAGAACAATTTGTACAATGACAACAACATTATAAAGAAAAAAAAAATTTCCTGACAAAGTTTTCTGATGACAAAAAGGTGATAGATTCAGAATGTAAAATAAGGCATACATTTTGGGGCGTGGCTAATGTGGAAATGTTTTGCTTGGTTGTATGTATTTGTTTCAAGGATTTTGTTTTTCTTTTCCTTTTTTTCTTTTTCAGTTTGAGTTACTGGTGGGAGGGACCAGGAACAGGGTAACCAAAGCGGGGAGAAGAAACAAAAAGGATAGAAAGAAAAGTGGGTGATTGAACTATTGTTTTTAAATGCACAAAAAGAATGGAGGGGAAACCATGGAGGTTTATGGACAGGCAGGACAGCTTAGAAAGTTATTTATATATATAAAAGAATGGAGGGACAGCTAGGTGATGCAGTGGATAGCACACCAGCCCTGGAGTCAAGAGGACTGGAGTTCAAATGTGCCCTCAGACACTCACTAGCTGTGTGACCCTGGGCAAGTCACTTCACCCCAATTGCCTCCAAAAATTTTTTTTTAAAATAGCAAGCAATACATAGAGGTCTGAAATTCCACGCACAATCCTCTTTTTCTTTTCTTCTACATGTATGGAAATGCCCTTTTTATTTGGTGTTCATTAAGTTCAGAATATTAATTTAGATACTTATTTTAAAAGGGACCATAAAGAACAAGATCAAGGGGTTAGATTTTGATTGCTAGGTAGAAGGCACATGGCCAGAGTCGAGAACTGGTTGGAGAACAATGGAGGAAAAAGAAAGCATAAAAGACTAAAAGTATAACTGAAAAAGTAAATTAAAGTAAAAGTGTGTCATGTGTAATTTTTTACAGAGAGTCATTCTTAAACATTTACCAATGTACTCCTGACATTAGGGATGTAGTAGACCAATGGTTTCCAACACACAGAGTATATGATAGTTAGCATTTATATGAATAGCACTTAAAGGTTTGGAAAGTGCTTTTCATATGGTAACTCATAAAATAAAGACATCTTTTAAATCTCAAAAAATTGAAGAACCTCCCCTCCCCCCCCCATGATAGTAGTACTATTAAAATCTATCCACTGAGAACATAGTTTATGTGATAGCTTACACCACACAAATGTAATGAGGTGTACAGGCTTTATTATTCCATCCTCTATTCTTATTGATATCTTACACATTTTTCAGAGATCACCTCAGAATCAAATTTATAGGTAAATAGTTTAATTAGATTAGTAAAAGCATAGGTAAAGCAAAAAGCATCAGATACATGTATCCTAGGTTGAAACATCACAGTCAATTTGCAGTATCAATCACCCTCTAAGGTTTGATTCCATTTTTTACTGTCTTTGGTCTGCCAAGCTGGGAGAGAGATATGATATGAAAGTTATGTCTTATAATGGCTTTCCATCTTCCAGTAAATTGGGAGCAGGACGTAAGCAGTTAATTCACAGAAAGTTTCCACAGTGAGACTAGGGAGTGACCCAAATATTTTTGGTGTTACTATTGGGTGGATTGGACAGCAAGATCCCTGATTCCATGATCCTATGGCTCTCAGATCTCAAATATCCTTGCATTTGTTTATCCCTGCATTCCCAGTCCTAAAAATGGGCACTACTCAAATACTGCCAATGGGCTGTTGCTATTCCACGTGGTAGAATGTAGGCATCAGAGCAATGTCACACTGTGGATGTCCCCCAAGGCTCTGTCCTGGGCCCTATTCTTCTTTTCTTTCTACATTCTTTCACTTGGTGACTTCATCAGCTTTCATGAGTTCAGTTATTATTTCTACACAAACGGCTTGCAGATTCATCTCTCCAGCTCCAGTTTCTCTCCTGAGCTCCAGTCCTACATTACCAATTTCCTGTTGGACATTTTGAACTGTGTATCCCACAGGCATCTCAAATTCAACATGCACAAAATGGAACTCATTATCTTCTCCCCTTCCCCATCATCCCTCTTCCTAATTTCCCTGTTATTGACAAAAGCACCACCATCTTTCCAGCCACCCTGGTACATAATCTCATTGTCAACCTTTACTTCTTATTCTCATTTACCCCAGATAGCCCCTCAGTTGCCATATCTTGTCACTTGTCATCTTTACAACATTTCTTATCTACATCCCTTTCCCATCATGAACACAACTGCCACCCTAGTTCTCCTCTGTTGTATATGTACATGGTGTCTCTCCTGATAGAATATAAGGTCCTTAAGGGCAGGACCTATTTCACTTTTGTCTTTGTATCACTAACATTTAGGCACTATGCCAGGCACTTAATCAGTGCTTATTGATTGATTGGTTGTTTGGTTGGTTGGTTGGTTGGTTGGTTCCTTCTCTATCTCCTTCATCCTCTGAGTACTGCTTCTAAATTTCTTGCCAGATTTGCAGTCAGATCAATCCAAGGCAGTACCAGCAGTTGTTGTTCATCCTTTGTGTTTGAAGAGGACCAATGATATCACGATGTGATGGATGATGTCTTGACTTACCTGAGAATTCTATTTAAGTGAGGCCAGAGTTGCACAAAGTCATCAGCCTCTCTCTCTCTTCCAGAGTCATTAAAGTCCAGTGGTAGGACAAAAGTCAAGATGCAGTGGGACACAGTGGATGACCTTGGTGTTTTTGATGTCTGACCAAGCTCTCTAAGAGCTCCACAGCGCCTGCTTCAGCCATTGAAACAAATTGTTCTCATCCACCCATTCTCACTGGAGAGTGCCCTCAGTAAAGACAATACCAGTGTAATTATTGTTTCCTAAGAGATACATTCCCTACACTGATAAAAGCTGCTAGGAATTCAGCAATACTTTCAGATATGTTTATATTTTATTACCTACAACAGCATCTAAATACATTTAAATATGATAAATATATACATGAAACACTTATTTAATTCCAGTGGTTTGTCTCTGTTGATTATCTATAATTTGTCCTATATATAGTTTGTTTGTACATAGTGTTTTGCATGTTGCCTCCCATATTAGACCATGAGCTCCTTGAGGGTAGGGTATTTTTTTTTTTTTGCCTTTGTATCCCCTAACACTTAGCACAGTGCCTGACATATAGAAGGCATTTAGTAAATGAATATTGACTGACTGAGAAGGTAATCTTTGCTTATGTGTTATATTGAGTCACTTAATGAAATAGCCAGTACTATTTTGCAGCTTTCAGAGACTGGAAATTTGGTGAAGCTATGAAAGTTTCAGCTTTGGATCTCCTTCTATATCCAACTAACAAGATGTGTTCAGATTTTAATGTAGTAAGTACCTGTGGATTCATAGACTTTTTCTAATAACTCTATACCTCTCAGGAGTCTTTAACCACAAGTGAAGAAACAGAACCTGAACTAGTAGGCTTTGTTCCAGGTACATCTAGAAGAGACGTTTTCTTCCCCTCCCCAACCCTGGCATACACAGTATGCCCACTGACTCTCCTAGCCTATCACCTCACTCAGCTCCTGGTCTGGCTGTCACCCCTCAGGGTCCTATGGCTGTCACATCCCTCCTTAGGTCCCACTGGGGCAAACTGCCACCAACACATAGCCTGTCCTGGGAATACACTGTGTAGGCTCCCTGATATCAGTATGGGATCAGCATAGGGATCAGTCTCAGGAACAGTCTCCATTGCTCCAATCCCCATAGTAAACCCAGCCCTAGTGTTCCTCAGTCCCCTAATACTCTTTGATCTACCTTCCCACTCTGACCTCTGGAATTCTCTTCTATTATTATCAAGTTTGCCTTCATCCTAGATCTCTTCTTCAAACATTCCTCCTATCTTCCATTGCTTACTGAAATCCAGTTCTCTTGAAGACACCACATTTCATAGCAGCCTTCCTAGTGCTGGCCATTCCTACTCTCATATCCCATAACAGACGGTACCAAGAGGAGGAGTTGGCATACTCCTTGTTTCCCAATACCACTTTCAGACTTTCTGCTACCATATTTCAGCAGCCACCTCTCCTCCAAAGTTCACTTCAGACTGTCCAAGTCCTTGTTGCTGTCATCTATATATGTTTAGATCTCTCTCCCTCCTATCCCAATGAATTCAGTACCTGCCTCATACATTTTTTTCTCCATCCTTCAAGCACCCTGGCCTCCCAGTTCCTCAACCTCCCCATTTCCCACCACCTATGTCTAGGCTATCTCAATCACCTCAGTCACACAAAGAAGCAGTCATACCTCAGACACATCCTCCCTTCAACTTTATTTGATTTTGCCTAAGGTACAGGGATTCCTATGTATGGCTCAGTTGGGAACCACTGGATTAGATAATGTCATCCACCATATGGAAGATTCTGTCACCATACTCATACGTGTCCTAAAATGCTGGTAATGTATGGAGTGTTCTTTATTCAACAGAATAAACTGCTTCAGCTGCCAGCACAGTTTGGAGAAGTCTGCAGAATATTAGGACTATCTGTCGCCTCCAAAGCAATGTGACTGCCTCTGTTCCTGGCCAATCAGAAAAGCAAGGCAAGGTAATGTCTGCATGAGTCAGAGTTTATTTAATGCTTGCAACCCAGCAGTTTTTTTTTTTTTTCCTGACTGATGAAAATGTTTTGCAAACAGAACCTGGTCCTGTTTTTCTCCAGTCAGCTTTGCACTTCCTCTCACTGCCAAATGTAGAGGGAGAGGCTGGCAAGAGTCAGTGCTAAACTAGTAGAGATGATGAGATACAATCTCTGCGTCTCCTTGTAACACAAAACATTTATTTTTCAGCTAGTGAACACAATGTTGTAAGGAGTCCAGGATTTCTGGGAGCAGGGGGAGACTTGGTTTTCTTCCACACTGGATGGCTTGGTTTTGTTGAGTTTTCCAGCTTCTCCTCTAAGATTTTTTTTTGCATTTCCCGTCACAAAGCCTGTTCTGGGAGGCAAATAAACCACCCAGACCTAGAAAGGTTAGGAAAACTGCCCAGGCAGAAGGAGATAAGCCAACACTGGAGACAACGAGAAGACTTGCTGTGATGGAAAAGGCAAGGTTTGGTGACTCAGTTCTCCTTACCCCACTCACTCACCCCCAGCAATCTGAATATAGGATTGAGAGCCTAGATATAAGACTCCTCAATTCCAATCACATCTTGGGTATCATCAAGTTCAACAAAAGGACCCCGCATAGCTTGCAGGGTCAGTTGATGGGCTCTGCTCCAGGACCTGCTGGTCACTAGAGATTTTGACCACATGTTAGAATCTCACACTGCAGTCTGCCGAAGTCTCCCAGGACCATGTTAGTTCTCCTACAGAACTTGCCTCAGAGTTTTCAGAGTTTGGGGCCAAAAAAAAAAAAAAATAGGGAGTGGCGGCTTACACAAGGCACCACATGCCCAGAGAAGCCTAAGGAGCATGGTTTAGTAGAGAGAACTTTTTCAGGAAGTCAGAGACCTGGAATTTAGTCTCCAAAACTGATCTTCAGCATCCCCACCAAAGTGAATATTGTAGGATTCTATAGCTTTGTGATCCGTGCATACATGTAGATCTGCCATTTTAAAGGCTGTTTCCTAGATCTGAGTGTATGACTTCCTTTGATGTTGTAGATGACTGTTGAATAAGGTGGCCTCTGAAGTCCCTTCCAAATTTAAGATACTATTTATTCCTGCCCCCGATAGTACTCCCTAGGGGTCCTAACCATAGAAAATCACCTTCCACTGATTTAGGAACAAACCTTCAACCTCCTCTGAATCTCTTGAGATTAATAACCTTTGCTGATCTTGCCTTTGACATTATACCCCTTCTATGAGGTTCTCAGCACTGATCTGAACCAGATAAGCTCAGTCCACATTTATGGCAATTGGGACCAGAAGAGACCTGCCCTGGCAAACTGGTCTTCCAAAGGAGATGAGATTTAAACTCAACTTGTCATATTCGTGGACCATGGTAGTCCCCAGGGACATTCATTTTCACTTTGGAAAAGATACCATCATCTCTCCTGGGTTAGATCATGGCTCAAACTCCTCCCATAATCCCTTAAGTTTATTAACAATCAGAGACTCTCCCATCCCAACAAGTTTATGCTAATGTTGTATGTCCCAGTTCTGATCACTGGGACTTACCAGTCACAAGAACCACACCGGATTGACATTTCTTCTAAACTCACCCCACACAGCTCTGAACCTGCCTCTCTGAGAAAAGAGAAGGGGGGAGAGGAGGGAGAAAGGGAAAAAGACCTGCAGGGGGTGTGGGGTCCCTGCCTCTCACAGTGCAGGAGCCAAAGCTGAGGGACACAAAAGACAGCACAGTGCCAGGGTGATTATTTCCCCTGCCCTATCACCCAGGCTCAATGGGGCATTCTGGATCCCTGCCCTCCAATGCTCTGGACCTTATTAAAGGACCTCAGCTGTTGCCGAAAGCCCTTACCTCACCCAAGAGGGCTTCATTTGCATAATAATGCCCTCTTTGGGGGGAATTACTGCTTAATTAAAGAACAGCAATCACTTTAATTAGCATGTCTCCTTGCTCTCTGGTACTTTGCATGGATTCAAATGAGCTCCTCATTAGGTATTGGCACTTGGACAAAACCAGGCCTCTGGCTGGAATGGAAGGGAATGTCAGGGAAGGCAGCCTGAGCCGGGACCTCAGCAAACACAGGCTGTGGGGGAGGCCAGGTCCTGACAAACCCACAACTGAAGCTTTGTGGTAAGAGTAGCAGGTGGGACAACAGACCGGGGTCGAGAAGCAGCTTCCCTCCGGACCTCAGACCCAACACTGCTGGCTGGGCCCAGGAACGAGACTCTGGGGTGCTAACTCCCAGTTCCCAGGCTGCTTCCTTTCTGCCTCGGCCCGTAGAAGCTGTGCAAGAGCTCAAAATCCCTTTTTCAAGCTATTTTTGCTTTGTCTGCTATAATTGATATCCAGTGGCACACTTTAATCCCCAGCTTGCTATCCATCCGTCCTGACCATCCTCTCCTGCCATCCCCTTTCAAATCCACTCTGCCCCAGACTTGGAGTAGAATTTAACCTTTGGATAATAGAGTTGAAAGGGATGGGGATAGCTAAAGAACATTAGTCCTGAGTCAGAAAAACTATCTTTATCCCTTAGGCAGAACCATCAACATCCTGGAGCTTCTTGGGCTATCCTCCCTAAATCCAACAGCCTCCACAAATCAGCCCTGGGGCTTGCAGTTCCTGGCTACCACTGATGCCCATCACCACTCCATTCTTACCTGAAAAAGTGAAGATCCTTTCATAAGTCACTAGCAACTGCTTCAGGGGAAGGCCGGCTCAGACTATCCCAGGATTGCAGTTCTATAGTTCCTCTAGATGAAAACAGTTCACTCCCTTTAGGAAGCCTTCCTCACACTGGGAAGGTTTTGTCCTCAGAATACAAATCAAACACAAACATGGACTTAAGTTGACAGACGAGAAGCGACAGAACCACAGAATCTTAGAAATGGGAGGTGCCTCAGAGACCACCAAGTCCAATCCATACCAGACCAAAATTCCCTCTCCAGCATCTCAAAGTGGTCATTCCTACTTTGTTTGAAGAAAGACCTCAGATGAGGAGAGAACAAGGATGTGCTGATAAATGTTTAACAACCAGCTCTCTGGGGGGAGGATAAATGTGAGGCTTGACATACTTTCAAGTTTAATCTGCATCATTAACATTTCATCTCCATCACTTTTTTACATCTATAAAATCAACAAAACAATAAATCAAGATGCAATTTATCGCATTTGTCCATTTCTGAGGTGTAAATGATCACACTGAAAATTTAACAATTTGATCTTGGGTACCTGCTAGCTCCAACATATGGGAAGAGACCTTTCTGAGTCTAAAATTAGGGAGGAAATTAGGATTAGAAAAAATAAAGGGTTTGGAAGGTTCCTTCCAGCTCCAAAAATCCATCAGTTATGAGATGCATTTTTTAATTTGGTTTTGTGTTTATTCAATTATCTTATCTGAATCATATTTTAAATCTCTTAGGGATATATTTTAACCCTCTTAGGGATCTGTTATAAATCTCTTAAATGTTTTTCTTGCCACTGAAATTGCCAAGCATCACTAAAGATAACTCCTTAAAGGTTCTTGCCTTTCCCACTCTTCCTTCCACTTCAATAATCTAACCCTAGGCTACTACCAGTCTCATTTGATCATAGATTTAGAGTTGAAAGAGACCTTTGGGTCATCTAGTCCAACTCCTACATTTTATTGATGATGAAAATAAGATTCAGAGAAGTTAAATAACTTGTCCAAGAAAAGAGAGGGAGGAAACAAACTTATTAAGCACTTAATATGTGCCAGGCACTGTGCTAAGTGCTTTACAAATATTTCATCAGCTCCTCGTAACAATCCTGGGAGATAGGTACCAATATTACCCCCATTCTACAGTTGGAGAAACTGAGGTAGACAGCAGTTAAGTGACTGAGGCTCAATTTGAACTGAGGTCTTCCTAACTACAAGTCTGGCAGTCTAACCGCTATACCACCTAGCTGCCAAGGTTACAGAGGTTGTAAATAGAAGAGCCTGCTTCCAACCTAGATCTTCTGACTTCAAATCCAGCACTCTTTCCACTACACCATCTCCACCTGACCCACCTTGCATACAAGACCAATTTACTCAGAAGTCTATATAGCCTTCATTGAATCCCCTTTTGCCTTATCCATGAAAGGGAAACAAAATCCACTTATGACCTCTGTGATTTGGGGTAAATCACTTAATCTCTTTGGGCCTCAATTTCCTCATCTGTAACATGAAGCAGTTTTACCATATGACCTTAAGCTCTAAATACATTATTCTATGAATTTTCTCAAAACTCGAATAGAATTCACCAGTTTTTAAAGTGGAAAACCTTAGAATTCTGTAAAAGAACAGACTTATGGAGGATATTTAGCTCACCTAACCCCCAGCCCTTCAGGTAGGCTACTTTCCTCTCAATACATGGCCATAGGAATCTATTCTGTGGTTTTTGCAACCCTCCCCTCCAATTTTCTGTACCTAAGGAATGACATTCTGCTGATATTCTCACAAGGTCAGAAGAAAGCAAGGAAGACTCTCTGTCAAACTGATAGAAAATGGACAAGAGTTATACAGAATAGGCAAGCACAGATAGGTTGAAATCTGCATCCTTGTGGGAAATATCCAAACAAATGAGGCTCTGGATCCATTTGAGTAAAAGGAAAGATGGGTGGGGAACAATTCCACTTCCCCCTGCCTCTTCCTCTCCCAGTTTCAGGTGTCCCAAGGTAGACAAAATTAAGTCTCCTTGCCTTTAGGGTCATTCCCTCTTAGTGTGGTTAGAGAGAAATTCTAAGAGAAAGATGGTCATACTTATTTGTCTTGTCTCTTGGGGGAGGTCATAAAGCATTGGAAGCACGAGAGTAGAGAGGTGGAGTTCTAGTCCCAGCTCTGTCACTATTTGTCTTACCTTGGGCAAAGGAGTTAGCTTCTCTGTGCCTCAGTTTCTTCTTGTGTAAAATGAAGAGGTTAGATTTGATGATCTCAAGGTTCCTTCCATCTGTGAAATTCTATGAATGGCAGCTGCTTTGGGGAGGTGTTAATTCCGAGGGAAAAGAAGAAAAGAACTCTCTCTGTAAACCCTCCCCAAATTATCCTGTGGAGTGAGTAGCAACAAATAAGAGGTAAATCTACATTCTGGCAAGGAGTGGAGGCTGCAACGAGATGAAGCCACAGAGGTTCAAAGGGAGAGTGACACCCAAACAACAGAACAGTTCCTAATCCCCCAGAGAAAGATGCAAATGGAGAAATTGGGCCCAGGAGGGAGACTGGCTGGCTTTGTTTAACCAGGATTGAATAAACAGCCCTATTGAGAGGCTGGGACTATGAGACACAGACCCTGAGGTACAGTTGCCAAGTGGAAGGCGGCTTGGGGCAGCCCAAGGCTGGCAGTTTTTACCTCTTTAGTTCTGAGCTTGGCTGTAATGAGGTGAAAGGATGGGACTTTTAACTGGTTAGGTCAAAAAGGTTTTCTTATTAACCAAACAATGCCAGGGAGGGATACATTCAGCCATTAGCCTGGGACTTCTGAACTGCATGTATTAAAAAAAAAAAAAATAGGAGCCAGCTACTGGCACTCCCTCCCCAGCTCCTTAGGGCTCTCATCTCCGACTGGCTTCTGATCTGGACAAGGCCATCAGAAGTGCCATCAGAAAGGAGAGGAGAGTTAATATCTTGATGGCAGAGTCCCCATCTTTAATGTCATTAATCACAACTGAAGTAGACCACCAAGAAGAGATGATCTCTTGAGAGATCTGGATAGATGTGAAGTGATAAGCAGGTGAACGTATGTCAGTGAAGCTTGTTGCTGCAACAAGTCAGAGACTGGGAGGATGTAAACTAATGGAGGGTAGCTTTCACTGAGCTGGCCTGAGCAAAGATGGGGCCTGGGTGATGAATATTTTCCTTTTCTTCTATTATAGTATATCAAGTCCACAAACACTTATGAAGTGCCCACTACACGCTAAGCACTGTATCAATGCACAAGGCATGCCAGACATAGCTAGGAATTCACTAAGGAACACCGTAATGATGCCTAAGCATCTGCCCTGGCACATTTCTGGGCCACTCACATACACAAAAGTAGAACAGCTTTTCACTGTGTAGCAGAGGATGATCTCCTGCGGCCATTCTTCTGGAACATGCCTGCCTTCTCATATCCGGCCCAGATGTGTTGACTCACATACACTGTGCAAAAAAAGGGGACTTTTCTCAGCTACCATGCAGCTGCCATGTTGGCTGAGGGAATCCTACAGAAGCTGGGGTTGACCACCTGTTGGTTGAACTGGTTTCTGCCCCCAGGGAACCTCTCCACTGTGCTCTGGATTTCTCAATCTTCTCACCTTTCTCCAAGTCACTCTTCCCACAGGTGGTTTTCATCTTTCCTTTACCCAAAATAAATCCACAGGACTTGAAGTTCTTTCCGCATTTTCATTCAGGCTAGGGTCTTTTTCTTTCTTTTCTATAATAATCCCTTCCACTCCCCATAGGCTTCTCTGCTTTGATTATTTAGGCTTTATCATGGAATGGAAGAACTACGAGAGCCCTTAAGAATACCCCCACACCCTTTTTTTATACAAACGGGGATATTGAGACCTAGAGACGGGCAGTGACCCATCCAAGTTAACAAAGAGGTAAGGTTGAGGTTAGAACCCAAGTTTCCTGATGTTAATGAGGTATTCTTTAGAGTACTTTCGCTTTAGGTGTTGGTCAAAGACAGAATAGCTGCTTTGCTCTAGCTCATAATTCTGTTCCCATCTGCCATCATCAGGATCAGTGTACATTTGCTGTCTTATAAACTAGTTGCACTGCCATTCAGCATTCGTTCCACAAGCTCACCACTAAGCCCTGGAGGATATACAAAGATAAAAAGAGTGGTCCCTGACCTCAAGTTGCTGACAACTCAGAACCACTGTGTATTCTCTCACTGTGTATTCTCATTCTCTTTTGATTTTCATCTCCTCTCCCCATCTCCTCCCCTCCCCCCATTCTGCCTCCAGTGACTACTAGAATTGCTCACATCTGTGCAAAGAAGCACATACCAAGCTTGCCCCTTAGGGTAACCTACCTGCCTGAATTATTTTAAGCTAATATTCCAGCCCTTTGTCTTGGCAAATGCCTCTTTTTGATTTATGCTCCCAAGGTCAACAACAATCTCTTTCCAAGTCCCTTCCCCCCTTCCCCTACTTCTCATCAACTCCTGCTGGTCTCAGCTCTATCCACTATGCCATCATGTATCTCTGAAGTGAACTTTGAGTAACCTCAAAGTTTTATTCTTTGGAGTTTATGGTATTCCATGATTTGCAGCCATATACCATCTAACATTTATATAACGCTTGCTATGTATCAGATACCGTGTGGAACATTTTACAAGTGTTTACGAATGTAAGAACATTGATGTTGAAAAGCTAGATTTGTATCAGAAGTAAACAGATTGTGATCATTGAATGTATTGTGCATTTTCCCAGATGCAATCCTCCTATTTCTGACAATTCTGACAATTTCCTGTTTCTAACAAACTCATATTTATCAAAACAATCCTGTTAAAGTAATGCAAGTATTATTCTCCTCATTTTACAGACAAGGAAACAAACTCAGAGAGGTGAAGGGCTCATCCAGGGTTACAGGATTGACCAGAAAAAGTCATAACTGGGATTTGAACACAAGATTTAACTCTAGGTTCAGCACTCTTTCCAAGGCTTGGGTTCTGTGGCAAGTACATATCTTTTCCTGAGCCACAGGTCCTGGAGCTGCTTTGGGATTTTGATTGATATGAGGTAGGCAGTCTGGCCCGCTGAGCACTGGCTGACAGTGGGTCATGGAAACCCAAGATAAATTCTGTATAAATCTATTCATCCTGGTATTCCCCACTTTGGTCAGGTAGAGAAATAGTCCAGGCCCAGAGGCCTCCATATAACCAACCATCACAGTTATTTGCCTCCTTTAGGCAACTCTCCAAAGGCTGAATTGTTCTCCCTCTCTTCCTTTGGGACCCCAGGAGCAGGATGAGAGAAAGGGGCATTTGGGAAGAGAGCCTGGTTTGCATTTCAGTTGGAAACTCTAATCGATTCAGACCTGAACCTCTTCACTTATTACCAGGAGAGCCACTAAGTTCCTTTCATGTTTCAGGAGACAGAGGCCTCTCCCTCTCCAGAAAGAGTATTGACTTTAACCCATTCCTAGCTCATAGTGGTATTTGTGTGGAGGTGGGGAAGGGTGGTAGTATCCAAGATATAGTAAGTTTCCTTTCCAGGACTAGGGAAGAGAAGATGAGCAGATAGGTTACTCCACATTCACTACGTTCCCCAGTTTTGATTCATGTGCTTAACTATTGGGTTTTTTTTTTTTCTGTCAATATTCCTGGAACTCCACTAATGCACTATTGGTAAAGTTGTGAACTGATCGACCATTCTGGAGAGCAATTTGGAACTATGCCCAAAGCACTATCAAACTGTACATACCCTTTGATCCTGCAATACTATTGCTATGTCTGTATCCCAAAGAGATCCAAAAAAGAGAAGAAGCTATTTGTACAAAAATATTTATAGCAACTCTTTTGTGGTGGCTAGAATTAGAAACTAAGGGAATGCCCATCAATTGGGGAATGACTGAACAAGTTGTGGTATGTGGTTGTAATGAATATTATTGTGCTATAAGAAATGACAAACAGGATGATTTCAGAAAAACTTAGAAAGACTTATATGAACCGATGCAGTGTGAAGTGAGCAAAACCAGAATATTGTACACAGTCAGAGCAATATTGTACAATGAACAACTGTGAATGACTTAACTATACTCAGCAATATAATGGTCCAAGTTACTCCCAAAGGACTCATGATGAAAAATGCTATTCTTCTCCAGAAAAAGAACTGATGGTGTCTGAATACAGACAGAAGCATGCTATTTTTCACTTTTTTTTTAAGTTTTCTTCCACAAAATGACTAATATAGAAATGTTTTATGTGATTGCATATGCATAACCTTTATCATATTGCTTACTGTCCCAGGGAGGGGGACAGGGAGGAAAGGAGGGATATAATTTGAAACTCAACACTTAAAAAAAATCCTAAAAATTATTTTTACATGTAATTGGGGGAAAATAAAATATTATTAAAAATGTGTATTCCTGGTCCTCCCATTGTACGCCTGCTTCCTGGTAGCTAGGCATGGTTGGGAAAAAGGGGATTGAAAAGTAGGAGCCTACTGTTGGGAATGCAAGGTTTTACCTGGTCCAACAAAGTGTTTAATGACTGCATGGCTTAGATGGCTAACTAGTAAGGGGTCGCGGGTGGGGGGGGGGGGGGGTGAGGAGTGGTGACAGGGGATTTCTCCCTCCTAGCCACTTATCCCCTTCCCAAGAACAGGAAATGGTGAATTGAAGTTCATGGCAAGCAGCCTATATTTGCCTAAATTAGCCAGAGAGGGCAGTTATTGGAGCACAGGTTCCTGACACTTTTCTGGGGATGTGAAGACTAAAATGAAAGGGGAAAAAGGTTGTGTTTGAACTGAGCCTTGGAGGGATTCTGAGAGGCAGAAGTCAGGAGTAAGGGGTTCCAAGCTTGGGCAAAGGAAAGGAAGTGGGAGATGGAAAGTTACGCACCAGGAACAGCAAGTGCACCAATTTGTCCAGAATGAAAATGAAGAGGAATAATGAGCGACAAGCCTGGAAAGCTAGGCTAGAGCCTTAAATACCAAACATGCAGGTTTGTATTTTAACCTATTTTTTTTATTTTTATTTTTTTTAGGCAATTGGGGTTAAGTGACTTGCCCAGGGTCACACAGCTAGTAAAGTGTCAAGTGTTTGGTCTGAGGCTGGATTTGAACTCAGGTCCTCCTGACTTCAGGGCCGGTGCTCTATCCACTGCACCACCTAGCTGCCCCTGTATTTTAACCTATAGACCAAAGCAGGAATCACAGTGGGAGCGACATAGACAGACAGAGCTGTGCTTTAGAAATATTAATTTGGCAACTGTGCAGAGGCAGCTGAGGATGTTGAGGATGGATTGGAAAGGGGAGAGATTTGAAGTTAAGGAATCAGTTGCAATAGTAAAGGCAAGAGGTGACCATGGTGTATGATAGCTCTGTGAGCATAGAGGAAGGGATGGATGCAAGAGCTCTTGCAGGAGGAGGATGGACAACTGTCTTCAACTGAGGTAGGGGGAAGTGTGGTGATGAGAGAAAGGGAGAGAGTGAAAAGGCAAGGATGACTATTCCTTAGGGTAATTGAGTTCAGATCCTTTCCTGGGGGCAGCTTTGGATGTGGATGTAGCTGTGAGAGAAGAATGTGAGGATTCTGTGATCTCAAATGGGCAAAGAAGAAAGTACTACAGAGAAGAACACTGAACTGGGAGCCTGGGAAAGGCAGACTTCCCCAGCTTTCCAATTTTTTTGAAGGCAGGATGTGGTTGGGGGAGGGGAGTGAAGGGAGAGCAGCTGTTGCTGCCAAGATCCTGGAAAGCCAACAAGGATTCTAGACTTGGGAGGATATTTTTGGTCCCAGCTAGGTTCCCCACTTTTGCACTCTGTCCTCAGTATCCTCCTCCCATCCCTAGTTCATCACAGGTCCCCCTCATGGGGATAAGGAAAACTTGCATCTCTATAGGACAATAAGATCTTGAATGCATGAATGAGTGAAAAAAATGTATTAAGTATTTACTATGTGCCAGGTACTCTGCTAAGCGCTGGGGATACAAATCCAAACAAGAAATACATTCCCTGCCTTCATGGAGCTTATGTTCTAATAAGGCCAAATAACACATATAGGTAGGGGTAGGCCCATAAAAATTTTCCCACGTAATAGTATTTTATTTTTTCCAATTACATGTAAAGATAGTTTTCAACATTCACTTTTATAAGATTTTTGAGTTCCAAACTTTTTTCTCCCTCCTTCCCTCCCCTCTCTCTTCTCCAAGATCACAAGCAATCCGATATAGGCTACTGGTAAATGTTTAACAACTGTCTCTCCAGAAAAAGAAAAAAAATGTAAGCACGACACACTTTTAAGTTTCATCTGCATTATTGATGCTTTTTAAAGTCTAGACAATCAACAAAGCAATAAATCAAGCCCCATTTTGTAGTGCTTTCCTAAGTGTAAATACCCATACTAAAAATTGAACCATTGGCTCTGAATGGTTTGAGGTGGGCTCCAGCACACTGCTGTGTATAGAGGAGTGGTAGCAGGTAAGCAATGTTTTGGATGGGGAAGTCAGGGGGAATGGATTGGAGTCTTTGAGCAATTGACTGACATGCCTTTTCCAGGAATGGTATTGTTGATTTAATTACTGTTCCAGCTAGAGCTGGAAAGTGGAGGGTGGAAGGTAGAGGAGGGAGGAGAGGCACCTCAGCCTTCATGGAGATGGCTGGGAAGTGGCCAAGATTTTGACCTATAAGCATGGAATCCTAACCTCTTCACAGAGAAGTGGTCAACAGTGTGACTTTCTCAGTCCCTGAGTCCCAAAGGAAGAGCTGGCTATCAAAAGTATGCAGAATTTGACTTAGCCCAGATTCAGGGTGTGACCTTCCAACTGACTCAGAACTGGACCCAACCTTGCTCTCTTAGAAAACAAGACCATGAGAAGTATGGTATCAGCAGTGACTCTGGGTAGCCTGCCTAGCAATAAAGGGCCGATATGAGCCGGAGCAGGGATTCAGCTTCGCTAGACCCCAGCACACAGAAAGTGCTATGAAAATGTTAGCAGGAGTCCATGGGCAGTCCCAGCTGGCTATTCTTGGCTGTCTTGCATCGGGGCCTGCCCTGACAGAAGGACTCAGCCAGGGCGTGCCTGGCACAGAATGAGTATATTTTTGGCAGCTAGGTGACTCAATGAATAGAGTTCTGGTCAGAAAGACCTGAATTCAAATCCAGCCTCAGACACTTACTAGCTGTGTGACCCTGGGCAAGTCATTTAACCTCTATTTGTCTTAAACCATGGGAGAAGGAAATGCCAAACCACTCCAGCACCTTTGCCAAGAAAACCTTATAGACACTATTGCTGTCCCGTGATCCACCCAATCACAAAGAGTCAGACACAACTGAACAACAACAGCAAATGTACCTGTTATTTTCACCAATAGTATGTAAGCTCAAAAGGCAGGAACTGTTTCACTTCTGTCTATGTATTCCTGAAGCCTAGCACATTTTTTCTTTGTAACTGGTTGATTCAGAGACATTAATATTCATCAGGAACTGTTTTTTCTATTTGTGTCCCCCAGGCTTAGAACATTGCTTTGCACATAGTAAACAATTATTAGTATTAGTGGTATTCCTTCATTTGTTAATAAATGTATTTTTTTATTAAAGTTGAAGGAACAGGAAGAGGAGAGGGAGGAACAAGTAATCACCCTGGTTAATTAGGTGGAAGGTGAAGGACAGGCCTTAAATTCCTCTAACTGATAGAACCTGGCAACTGGAAATGGATGCTTGGTGGAGACGAGGGAGGCCGGAAACTGGAGACCTTGGAATGCAGGGGATGTCCGGATTTTTAGCCTAGGAGACGCACCCTGCAAGTTCAAAAATTATTCATTCCACTAGGCAGAGAGGTGGTTTGAGGTTCCTTTGAAGAATAGTGCAGTGGCGTGGGGATGTCCTGAGAAGCTGAATCCATCTCTGAGAAAGACAGGGCATTCAGGCTTTAGTTTCCCTCTTCCCACCTCAGCCTATTTTTCTTACTCCAGGAATTTGGACGGAGGAGGGCAAAAGGGGGGTGATAGAGGAGGTGTCACAGACAGCAGTAGGGGAGGGGTGTGTGTGTGTGTGTGTGTGTGTTGGGTAGGGGGTAAGGCAGGGATGGGGTGGGGGGACATCACTGAGGCCAAGAAGCCCCCCTTGGCCACAGCAGGGCAGTCCTGGGGCCAGGCAGTCCAGGGCTTCAGTGTTCTCCTAGGGCGGGGTGAGGGTGTGGGGGGGGTGGGATATCAAAGTTGGAAGCGAGGGGGCATGTCAGCCTGGCTTTGTGAGCCTGGCTCCCATCAATGCATGAAAGCCTTGCTGTACAAACTGCATTCGATGCGCTTCCAACCTTCATTCCCAATTGGTCACGGCCTGGCCCCCAGCTGCATTCCTAGGCTGGAGGAGGGAGAGGGGACTGGCCTCTTTGTTCTCCCCAAATCAGGTCCCAGAACCATGACAGGCTGATCATATTACCCAGCCGAGGTCAACCTCGAAGAAATGACCCCCCTATCCTTGCTCCTCCCACCCCTTTTTCTTCCCCTCATCCCCACCCTACACCTCATTGGGACAGAGCCATCCAACCCTACCCTAACCTTCTCATACCTGCTGCATTCCCATTGAGAAAGCCCTAGCGGGGCACAAAATCCCCTAACCTGGAGTCAGATAGCCACATGTTCTAATCACACCCAGGAGCCCCACTGACTGATTAATTAAGGAGCAGACTCTACTTGCACCAAAAACTACAGGGCAAACTCCTCGATTCATGGTGCCCAATCCCTCATCTTTAGGTCTAGTCTAGTTTTAGACCATCTTTTTTAAAAATTAAATTCTACTTTTTGCTTAATTAGCAGACATTTATTTCCTCTGCCTCTCCCCTCCTCTCCTCCCCCACTGAGAAAGCAACCTTTATGATAAATATGCATGATCAAACAAAACAAATTCCCACATTGGCCATGTCCAGAACTGCATTGTACCGTCTTTTAGGGAATGGGGCAGCTGTGGGCCTGAGCTGTTAATGGACCCTCCAGAGGCCAACCTGGGCTTACCTTAGAGGGTACTCCAGCCTCTGGACTAGCCTTAGAGTCAGTTCACCCTTCAAAGGCACCCAGGCCCAGGGTCATCACTTAGGCAGAAGTCTTCCAGGCTTATGAGTAAGGCTAGGCCTATTACCTTCTTCACTAGAGCTGGCAGCAGTCTGGGAACTCCCTTCTCCCTCTTCTATGAACTTTGGATTTCAACCTCAGCACTACCTTCTTAGTTACATACTGTCCTGCACTGTTTCTTATTGTAGGATATGTGTTACCCTTATATTCTTAACCAGAGTGTTAACTATTTAGAGGCAGAGTATTAACTAGGTATCACTGGGGCAAATACCTTTTTTTTTTTTTTTGTCGGGGAGAGGGAGGAGGGTCTTCAAGGCAGCAGCTGGCAAGAAGGACAGTGTGAGCACAGCTGCAATTCCATAAGAATGGAACTGGTTTCCCATCCCCCACAGAGTACAGTCCATGCTCTCAAAGGTGTGGGGACAGAAGATGGGCCCTGGGAAAAGGGTGTCATGTCAACAAAACCACATATTGTTGTCATACACCTGAAGAGGACTAGAAGGCAAGCAGAGGGTGGTGGGCACTGTAAGGAGGAAGCATATCCCACCCCATTCTACTGTTCCCCCCAATTTTGGCAACCTGAGATAAAATCCTATTTGTGCTATACTAGTTATGGCTCTGTTTAATGGTGAGATCAGGAGTATGCTTTTGTAAACCTACCCATCCTTCCTCCGCAGTGCTTCAAACAGGGCTGGAACATGCATCAAACATCTGAATGACTGAGGCAGTGTGTGAAGTGGGGCTTCTTTGCCATTTCTTCAAGAATGGGTGTGCTGAGGGCTTGCACTTGTTGGTCCATAATGATTTGGTGATGGGTTATAGTCTCATTTCCAAGCACACTGGGGAAAGGATAAAACTCAAGGAGGATACATGAACTGTCATATGTTGATTCTGGGTTTCATTCCTCTCAGCAGTCCCTGGTGGTAGGAAGGAGATCCCATGAAGCAAGGCTGCATCCTTGGAGTAAACCCTCAGGGTTTCTCTTAGGGAGGCTCCTTCCAATTTGGACTTCTCTTTCCAATTCTTCATCTCCCAGGAATGAATTTATCAGGTTGGCTAGGCCTACAGCAATAGACTTTCTTGCTAGAGACTAATGAGGAGAGGGTTAGTTAGAATGGAGAAGTGGAGTGACCCATAGAACCCCAGAAAGTGAGCACTAGAAAGGACCATCTAATCCACCCCTTCCTTTCACAGATGAGAAAACTGACACTTAGGGAAATGAAATAACTTGTCCAAAGTCATACAACTAGTGAGTGGCAGAACTGGCATTTGAACTTAGATCCTTTGGTGCTATATCCAGTGCCCTCACTAGTTCAACAAGTCCCAGTTAGTCAAGTTTTGGGGGAGTAAGGAGCAAGGGTAGGGGCAGCAAATGCCTGACAGATCTAGTTTTAAAAAGACCAAATATACCTCCTCATGAATATCAGCCACTGAATATCTTTTAGGTGTCTTCCAGGAGTCTAACTGCCTTCTCCTCTCCAGACCCTGGGGACAGGAAAGCGTAGAGCTGATTGTAATTATTCCCCCAAACCTCCTGGTCATAATGATCTTTCCCTTGGTATGTTTTGTTCTACACATCTCTAATGCACTAATTTAAAAAAATTCAAAATGTAATAAATATCAGCAAAAGCAAATAAATACATTTGCAAAATAAGAAAATTCAAACCTATTATAATGTACATAATATTGAGGCATCATAGCATGGAGGATAGAGAACTGGATTTGGAGTTTGGAACACCTAGGTTCAAAACCTGTCTCTGAAGCTAGATACCTGTGTGAAGGTGGATAAATCATTCAAGTGCTCTCAGCCTCAGTTTTCTCATCTGTTAAATGGAATAATAGCACTGCCTACCTACCTCAAAGGGTACCTTTGATTAGTGAGAAACAAATGAGATAATGTGTGTAATGTGCTTAGTAAACTTTGAAGTGCTAAGTGAGCTATTATTAACAAAGTAAATCAGCAGGCAAACAAAAATTCATTTGCTCTAGGTCTCCTTTAAAAAAATTTTATTACCAAAGAAAATTTAGTATGTTTAGCCTTGTTTTCTTTTTTATATACAGTTGTAATTCACTGATTGTGCTGCCTCTGCTTTGTGTCACATTATGTAACACTGGACCTTTTACAAAGAAATAGTGACTTCAAAAGATAAGATCACAAATATACAAACGTACCCCTCCCCCTTGCACCACGTCAGGCTCTGGGGAGGGGAAGAGGATTAGGTTCATAGCTTAGCTCTTTTACCATAAAGCACAGTCTTCTGTTCCAAGTCCAACACCCATCTCAGGCTCAAGTCCCAGGCACCCTAGATTCTCAGGGTTTCCATGCAGGCTGGCTATACCATCTCAACTGCAACCCTGACTCCAGAGTTCTTAGAGTGAACTCCCCAGTCCCATGAAGATCACCTTCAGCACTTGAAACTTATGACAACACAGAACAGAAACAAACACCACTAGACCCATTTCTTGGAGCTGGGGTAAAAGAGAGGTAAGCAGAGAAAGGCAAATCCTTCCCCTTTTATCGGTTCAGTTCATAGCATACACGCTGAACACGGTAGATAAGAGTCCCCAAAGAGAGCACCATAGAAAGATGGTGGAAAAGAGGTACTGCCAGAAAAAGAATAAGTGGCTCAGTCTTGCCAGTTTTAAAGCCATAGGCAACTAATCAAAGGAAGCTACCATTACCCATTAGGTAAGGGACACAGCAGGTTCTATGTCAAACAAGCTGTGCAAGCTCAAAAGTACTCTCAGTAATGCCCCCATGACAGAATCAGGCGTGCCCAGAGAAGCCAGGGCTGCATAAGTCTTGACATTCTGCTGAACATTTCATATACTATTTTGTATTATACATCAGTGTGGCATAATTCATAGAGGACTGACCACGAAGCTAAGAAAATTTCAAGTCCTGCCTCTGATGTATGTAGGCTGTGTGATTTTGAACAAGTCCCTTAAGTCTTCCAAGTCCTAAGCAACCCTCTAAGACAAAAGTTGCAGAGAGATGCTGACCTTCATTGGTAAAGGGCATTTCTTCACCCAAGTTCCCTCTGTCAATGAAAGCACAGATCCAGTCCCTATCCCTATTTTGCGTTATACTTATCTTTCTTTGTGCTCTATTCCTCTATACATTAAGATCCATGGCATCAGGAACTATATCTTACCTAAACTATCTCTTCCAGAACATAGCTCAAAGCTCTGTGTACTATAGACATTTAATAAATCAGTTGGTTGGTTAGTTGAATGAATGAATGAATGAATGAGTGAGTGAATCTTAATCCTCACCCTTTCATTCCAACTCCAAGTTCCTCTCCCTTTCATTACCAATTAGCTAATCAATATTTCTAGCTTTCTAAGTCCTGCTCCTCCATGGTTTGCTTTAGCATCTGCCATGTTTCCCCACTGTCAATCTGTCGGCCCAGTTCCTCTTGCTCATATGGATTCTTATTTGGTATTTTATGCTGATATCTCTCTCCTATATCCTCAGTTTAGTGAGAACATGACATGTTCATGTCTACCCCTGCACTATTTCCAATACTATAGCTCCTGCTTGGAATGTGCATTTTACTCTACCTATTCAGATTCTACACATCCTTCAGGGTATGGTCCAAGCCTAAAATCCTCCATGAAATAGACATTTAAATGGTAGGAAGGGGTAGGGTTGGAGTAGATGATGGATGTCTATGGGCTCATTCAGATCTAAATCTATTATCTATAGTGCTCATTTTCACAGCCTAATTCACAGTCTAAGATCCTTTTGGAATACAACTATGACGGTACTGTTTAGCTGCTAAGGTCTCCATCAGCTCTAAATTCTGTGATTCTGTGAATTAAATGAGTAATTAGGACTATGTCTCTAGTCACTTGATTCCTGGCCAGAAGTGATTCTCCCGTCCTTCTCTGCTCTTGCAGGAGGTGGAATGTTGAGTTAGGTGCACAGCTAAGAATCCAATCTGGCTGGAATATAGAGTGCATAAAGGGGGAAAAGGAAGGGTAATATGAAACATTGCTCAATTTTAAGTCCTTTTCATTCCATATCTATTGTATCTATCTAACATGTATGTATTGAAAGACCAGATCTATGAGCCGTCCTTCCAAATGCATACCATCATTTGGACAGTAGACATTTTTTCAGGCATTTAGGTTTTGTTTGTTTATTTTTTTTAGTGATTATAGATCTCAGCAAGAAGACTGCAGTTTTTCATGGCTTGATGTAATCAGCATAATGTCAACCACAAACAGGAATATCTAGAGGACATTGCTAACAACTGGGAATTCCTCTTCTATGTGAATTCCACACTGGACACCTTCAATGATGCTGGCAAATACCTCTGGTATTTGTTTTATGCCTTACTTGATTATGATAATCAGAGGATTATAATAATATTGGCTAGCATTTATATAACATTTTAAGATTTCTAAAGCCCTTTTCAAAAAATTATTTCATTTTGTGCATACCCTCTGACCCAGCAATAGCACTTCTAGGGCTATATCCCAAAGAGATTATACAAATGGGAAAAGGAGCTACATGTATAAAAATATTTATAGCAGTTCTTTTTGTGGTGGCAAAGAATTGGAAATTGAGAGAATGCCCATCAATTGGGGAAAGGCTGAACAAGTTGTGATATATGTATGTAATGGAATACTATTGTGCTATAAGAAATGATGAGCAGGCAGACTTCAGAAAAACCTGAAAGACTTGTATGGACTGATGGTGAGTGAAGTGAGCAGAACCAGGAGAACAGTATGCACGGCAACAGCCACATTGTGCAATGACTTACGTTGATAGACTTAGCCCTTCTCAGAAATGCAAGAATCTAAGACATCTCCAAAGGTCTCATGATGGAAAATGCTATCCATATCCAAAGAAAAATCTATGGAGTTTGAATGCAGAATCAAAGTACACTATTTGCTATTTTTTTCTTCTGTTTTGTTTTGTTTCCTCTTTCTGATGTTCCCTCCTATTGGTTCTAATTCTTCCTTACAACATCACTAATGTGAAAATATGTTTAATAGGGATGTATATGTATAGCCTATATCAGATTGCGAGCCATCTTGAGGAGGGAGGGGGGGAGGGAAGGGGAGGAAATTTAAAACTCAAAAGCTTATGGAATTGATTGTTGATAAATCAAAATAAATTAATTAAAAATGCTATTCATGTTAAAAAATTATTTCATTTTACCCTGACAATAATTCTGTGAGGTAGGTGCTATTATTATCATCTCTGTTTTACAAATGAGGAAACCGAGACAAAGACCCTGTACCCAGGGTCACACAGCTGTACACACAGTCATATTTGAACTCAGGTGTTCCTGCTTTCAGGTTCAGTGCTCCATCCACCATGCCTATTATTATAATATATTTTGATATGATATATTACATATTATTATATTATCTTAATATGGCTTGTAGGGAGCCTAAGTATTGTGATAAATAGATTGAATCAATTAAGCAATGCTTTATGATTTTAACATACATGTGAGAGATAATTTGTTGAGAGAGCTGAATTTTGCTCTAAAAAAATTAAACTTTTTAAAAAATAGTCAATGACTAAGCATCTAGATGGCTCATTAGAGCACTACTTACTAGAGTCAGGAAGATTTGAGTTCAAATTCTGATTTCAACACTTACTGGCTGTGTGATCCCTTGGCAGGTCAATCTGTTTCCTCATCTGTAAAATGAGGCTAATAATAGCACCTACTTCACAGGGTTATTGTAACGATCAAATAAGCTAAAATATGTCAAGCTCTTTGCTAACCAAGCTGTACATAAATGCTAGCTATTATATACAACAAGCTTAATGAGGTCTTGTATTTCCCTAATTGTAAGCCAATTATGTGACCATGAAGATGTGGTCTGCTTTAAAATACCGCTTGTGAAATATTCTCTAATTCTCATATTTTCACCAAATATGTCCTTGATATATATGTTAATTATTATTATAAAGATTTTTTATAGATGAGAAAGTAGACATGTGGGTCAACATTTATTGATATCAGTGCCCCATTTATGGTAGCATAATATATGCTAATATATGTAATTCACACATACTAATATACAAAATAATAATTCAAATTATTTTTCCAATAATTCAGCTCTTACTCTCTTTCAGATATCGTGAGGTTGATCCCTCAACATTCTTAAGACTTTGGTCTTTGGTGTAGACATACCTTGTTTATACTTGGTCAGGTTTACCTGCTCTTTGTTTTCTTTAGTGTCATTTCTGGGGAGCAAGGTGACATAGTGGATAGAGTACTCAGCTTGGAGTCAGGAAGACTCATTTTCCTAAGCTCAAATTTGACCTCAGACATTTACTAGCTATGTGACCCTGGGCAAGTCACTTAACCCTGATAGTCTCAGTTTCATCATCTATAAAATGAGCTGGAGATAGAAATGGCAAACCACTCTAGTATCTTTGGCAGTAAGATCCCAAATGGGATAGTGAAAAGTCAGACGCTACTGAAAAACTGAACAAAAATAACAGTACCGTTTCTATTTCCTCATGGAGGATGAGATTGTCATATTAAGATCCAAATTTGGCAGTTCCTTTGTCCTTGTTAAAGACAATAGTTAGTTTTAAAAATCTTGACAGTTTCTATTCTTCATCCATTTATTGAAAATTTTCAGTTCTAGTTTCATCTATAAATTGTCTTGGGATGATCTGGCTTAATTAGATCTCATGCCATATTTTCTAGCAATTTATTTTTTTCCTTAAGTGCTTCTCACTCTTTTATGAATTGACACTGCTGATAATCTTCCATTGTGCTCCTCCATAAAATTTTGAAAATGCATTTACATTCTAAACCAATGCTGCCTCTCACTACCAGGTTGGCAAGAAGATTCTCAAAGTGTTTGTTGAGTAAGTTTATTTATAGGCTTCTTTGTTATGGCAATTGCTATACATTAGTTGAATGGAAATGGTGATAAGTCAGTTTCTATTCCTGTTCCTTTATCCACTTGCCACTTATTTTTTTTTTTGAATCAACAGCTTATTTAAATAGGTCAGGTTGGAGCTGCTTTGATTACATAACAAACACAACAAATTACATAAGTTGAATATACACTATTTTCTCAATTTTATTTTTTCTCCTAATTGATGTTGATTTTTATATTTACTCTGACAAACTGATGGCCTGTCTGTACACACTTAGCTGGTTTGAAAATGACTACCGCATCTTGTTTTTTTAAAATATAGTAAAAATTTCATTTTTTTGTTGTTATGTGGTACTCATCATGTCCAGCTTCTTTCGATTCTCTTCTTGATAAAATTACTCATAATGTATAGACACAAGGTTTCTGTGTAGCCTACAAACCTTTGCCCTCTCATATCTTAATTCTGAGTCATCTTTGCCTATATATTTTGTGCCACCTTCTTTTATACCTACTTTTACACTGAAGCCCTCTAGTATGATATATATATTAATTTAATAGCTAGCAATTCTATAGCACTTTAAGGTTTGCAAAGTACTTTACATATGTGAACTTTTTGTAGAATTTTTATTTTCCTTTTCCTCCTCTCCAGCAGATTTTGGTACATAAACTGAAATAATTTTCATGATGATTTTTTTGCTTATATTCATCTTAAAGATTATAAGGCAAGATGACAAAGTAGCTTATGTTACTTCATAGCCAGGCTGGAGGTTCTGTGGTTCTGTGGAAGAAAAACTCAGACATGATATAAGATAACTGAGGAAGAAAATGAGTTGGGAAGAGGTAGACTAGGGATGACCTCCCACAAAAACTAGAGATTCAGGAAAAAAAAAAACTTGAAGAGGGTTTGATAGAGAATTTGGATAACTTGGAAAGACCCTGCTTCACCTGATCTTAAAGGGAAGATATCCTGAAAGGAGGAAGGGTCCTTGGGCTTGGGGGAAGGAGGGAAAGAGAGACCCCCTCACCTCTCCAGAAACTGCCTGTTTACATTCCCTCTATACTCATTGCCTTTTCAAGCCATCTGGCACTGCTCCCTTACACACTGTTATTGTCAACACCCTCTTTGTTGCCTGGGTACCCCTGGGGAAGGGCACTGCTGCCAGCCACAACTACTCTGGGAAGAAAGTTTTAGCTCTGTGTTCTTTCTCACTCCATGAACTTAAGGGAAACCTGGGGGCCCTGAAGGATGCAATTTCAACTGGAGCTAATGTAGTTTGAAGGACTCAAATAAAATGGGGGCAACAGTGCCCTTCAGATAAGAAAATCTCTAGCAGCCTCCTCTTTTGTCTTCCCTACCCCTCCCTATATTTCATAAACAGGGAAATCAAGGCCCCAAACAGGGAAAAAATTCACTCCTGGTCACAAAGCAGAATCAGAATTAGAAGTCCACATATTTTTATGCTGGTTTGCTTGCCAAGGCCAAACTGGCTTGTCTAATTGGGCTCTCCACACTAAGACACTAAGCAGTCAGCTAAGTAGATTGGCTTTAAAGTGGCTTACAGGGGGCCCAAGTGAGTCTTTTTAATATCCACGGTTGTCCTCCTACATTCTCCATGCAGCAAAACTCACTCCCCCAGTTCCTCAGGCACTCTGCCCACTCCAAGATGTGCTCATTCAGACAAGGTGGCCCGAGGGTTAGAAGTGGGAGTTGGAGAGGAAGAATGAATACTCTTCAAGGGAAAATGGGTGGGGAGAGGAGGGAGATAGAGATTCACAAAGTTAGAGGTAGGTATAGAACCTAAGCAGCGACAGAGGAAGAGATCAAAACAGAAAGATAGAGAGAGACACTGAGTCAGAGACGGAGCTTTGAGTCTGAGGCAGAGAGACTATGAGTCAGGGAGAGCCAAGGAGACACACAAGCACCAAATTGACACCACATGGCAGCTATGTGGGCTTGCAGGACCCAGAAACAAGGCTGCGTGCTGGGCTGGTTGCCATGGCAACAAACATGCAGGAAATATCCAAGATAACTAGAATACTGGCAATAACATATGTTTTAGATAAAACTTCCACCCCACCCCCCACCCTAAACACATTTATTGGCTCTATTGAGGATAAACTTGGCACAAACCACCTTCCTTGGGAATCCAGGGTCATGGGGTTAAAGGGCAGCTACTCTAGAGAATTGGTAGGATCCTATCATAAGGGAAGATGACCTATCACCATCTCAGCCCATCATCACCTTATCCTCATTTTCTGCCTAAGAGCTGAGGGACATAGATACTGTGAACTCAATTCCTAGATTAAGGGAACTTCAGAATCTGTTTGGATGCAAAAGTCTATTTCACAGATAACATTAGATAACTCATACCCCATGTGAATGTGGGGAATCTTGCAAAAATACTGACACCTCCCACATGACAGACACCAGGGGCTTAGGTAAGAAATCCCAGTTGGAAGAGTACCCTTCCCCATCTACTTCACGCTTCAATGTGGGGTAGGGGAGTTAGAGGAAGGGAGGAGGAACTAATGGGGGGACTGGGTACTTACAGGACAGATTCTAGACCTGATGAGAGACACAGAGAGAGGCATTTATTAAGTGCTAGGCACTGTGCCGAGTAAGTGATAGGGATGCAAATATGAACAAACAAGACAGCATCTACCCTAAAGGAGACAACACACAGAGAGGTGCTTAGAGGTGGGGAAAGTAGTACACAAATAGTGGCATGACTAGACATAGTCAGAAAGTGCTATCGAGACCTGGATCTAGGAAAGATAAAGCCAAAGGTGGTCTATCAAAACTCAGACTGGTTCCAGATGTGGAGAGTCTAATTCCCCATTTGAGAGAGGGTAGAGATGATGGCCCGCCCGAGTGGAGATAGCATGGCCAGATATGTGAGGGTGTGGGGATGTGGAGGGGTTTAGGAGGGGAAGAGAAGTAAAGACTAGACAAGGGGGAGAGGCAATTCAGTAGAGCAGTTCATATGCCCTGAGCCTTGGAGAGGGAGGGGGAAGGAGAAGAGAAGACAAGGAGGAAGAAATAGGAAAAGGTCTTTCTCAGGCATGGAATAAGGGAACGGGCTATCTAGAGAAGGCCAGATTGTA
This sequence comes from Vombatus ursinus, assembly GCF_900497805.2. Lineage (NCBI taxonomy): Eukaryota > Metazoa > Chordata > Mammalia > Diprotodontia > Vombatidae > Vombatus > Vombatus ursinus. The sequence continues at coordinate 34,010,520 of NW_020954591.1, read as the reverse complement.
GGAAAGCAAGTGCATCAATTCTCCCCACCCTGCAGAGATCTCAGTATCCCAAAGCTAAGCCAAAGGCTGGATCCTGTTGTTTTAGTCCTTTCTCAGACTGCTCTCCCTACCCCCAGCTCCTTTTAATGCTCCTAGATTCCTCTACATGGCTTTAGATCACTGACCTAAGCAGCCAAGTCACTGGACCTTCAACTAAGACCCAGCCCTAATGTTACGATCAGAAAAGGTTTACACAGGGAGACTTTTTTGATATTCTCAAATACTGAAATTTTCTGATGTGAACTGGCTTCAGTTGTGACTCTTCATCTTGGAAGCTTCTTGAAGCTAAAATGATCCATGATAGAAATGGGTTTGGGAATCTTCCACTTAGACACAGTGACCTTGTTGGTTGGGGTTCTCCCTACCCCCAGAATCACAGCATTAGTAGTAAATGCTGAATTGTCAATGGGGCTATATTTGCTCCTGCTCTCCAGTGATTCAGTCCTTGCCATGTAAGATGCAGTTAGGCCAGCCTGAAAACCATACTCTCAGAGACTTTTGGCCCTCCTTCAGCCTCACTAGTCCATCTATAAAGTAAGATGTGCAACTTCTACAGCCATAGAAACGTGTATATTTGGGCATCTGCTAGGTCTTCATAGCCAGATTGATTTCTTCATTAACTGAGAAGGAAGACTCTCCCACCAGATCCTAAGCTAAATTTGGCAAAAGCATTCTCTTGGCCTCACAACCACACCTCCCAAAGACCCAGAAAATAAAGTTTTTAACCACCAAAGTCCTTGGCACTGCCAAATGGCTAGACATCAGAAATTGACATTGTTCCATTGGTAGAAATGATGATAAGGACATCTGCTTTGCTGCTCTACCCTAAGGACCAGGGAACTTTTATATCGGACTTGTAGCTGAAGCCTTCCATATGTGTTGTCTCCCTCATTAGAATGTGAGCTTTTTGAAGGCAGGAATTGTCTTGTTTTTCTATTTGTATCTTCAGCAGTCAGCACAGTGCTTTGTACATAGTAAGCACTTAATAAATGCTTTATTCATTCATTCTCTTATTCATTAAGCCAGTCGGGAATAGTAGATAGGGAGAGGATAGAGAGCTTGGTGTAGTATAAACCTTTAGTCTAAATCCTATGGCCCTGTGGGAGCCCCGCAAAAGAAGGCAAAACCCTAAGTCTCAGTCAGTCAATCAGTCAATAAACATCTATTAAGCACCTACTATGTGCCAGGCACTATGCTAAATGTTTCTCCAAAGTTGGGACTGAGCAGGACTGAGTCTTGCTTCTCAGTTTACTCTCAGGCTTTCGGCTAAGGAAAAATTGGGAAGGAGAAATCCAACAGCAAATTCTCAGCTTCATTCTAGTGATGGCAAGGATGGGGCACAGCCCTTGACCAGCTGAAATCAGGGGCAAGAGACCAGAGACCTGTTCTCTGATTCCCAGAAAGGGCTCCACCCAGGGCCTCTTGTTCCCAGAGAGGTTAGCAGGAGGCTGCAAGGAGATTTCTGGGAAGGAACACTGCTTCTTCACTTGGCTGCCTCCTCCATATCTGGTTTCAGTCTTTTTTCTTTGCATTTTCCACACTGATTTCTCTTTGGCCCTGGGGTGGTTTTTCCAGCTCTTCCTCTGGATCTCAGTGCGACTAGTGGGACAGACATTCCTGGCGGCAGCAGATGAGCGTGTAGGGATCAATGAGAAAGAATTAGTTTCCCTGAGCCCAACAGCCCCAGATACCTCCCTCTGACCAGTGACAGGAAAAATCCTAGGGGGAGGGGGATACCAGAGAAGACATAACCTAAACAGAGATGGGAGACCAAGTTAGAAATAGAAATCTGATGGTCCTGGAGAACTGATAAGGAAATATACCTTCCCCCTCTCAGTTGATGTAGAATATGGTCCACAGACTACACCATCAGACATTGTCTCTAAATTAGGTGACTTTGCTTAATATTTTTCTTTGTTACAAGGAGGAGTTCATGTCAGAATTGAAGGGTGTGGTGGTGAAGGAGAAATAAAGTGTTATAAAAACAAAAAGCAACAATAAAACTTTTTTTTTTAAAAAATCTACAGCAATGAATAATAAAAATAAATCTTAAATAAATACCAGGTTAGGCCCCTTCACAAATCGCTTTGAGCAATGTCACTTACTGTATTCCAGAATGCCCTGATACCCCAAATCCATGTTAAAAAGAAAAGTAAACAGTAGGAAAGCCAGAAGTTGGGGACAAGATCCAATCAATCTCCAAAGTGAGCTGGTTCCCTGGGATCCTGGATCATGGAACAGATTTAACCTAAGAAACAAGGGTTTGATCCTCAACCTTCATTCCAAAGGCCAAGATACTATCCCTGTAGGTCCAAAGAAGCTGGATAGGTCATTAAGGCCTGACTCTGTTCCTGCCTTTGAAAGATGGAAGAGAAAGAGGCTCCTCTATATTCTAACAAGGAGTTGCTCTTTCCCAGGGAACTGGAGAGATCCTGCTGACAATCTGGTGGGTCCTAGAGACAGAACACCACCCCTGGTTGACGGCCAACCTGCGCATAAGGGGCCAGAGTATGCTTGGCAGGGCTAGGGGGATATGGAAGATCAGAGGAAAGGGGAAGGGGATCAGGAAGCCCCAGTCAGGCAGAAAATAGAAATCTCTTCTAGGAAAGTAAAACCAAACCCCTGCCTCTAGATGACACACTCCATCTTAGTACCTGCCTGGTCAGGGATGAGGGTAAAGTACTCCAAGAAGCACAGGTCCCCTGGGCCCCTTTTTTGTCTCCCTCTCCATTGGACTAGGAGGTAGGAGATCACACTTCCAGGATGTAATGATGTGACTGCCTGTCTCCTAGAATTTAAGGCTGGAAAGGAGCTCAGAAGTCATTTAGTCAAACCCTATCATTTTACAGATGTGAAAAAGGAAGCCTAGAGAGACACAGTGACTTCCCTAGAGCTCACAGTTAGTAAGTAGCAGCCAGCATTTCAACTCGGTACATCTGACTTCATATTAAATGAATCACACTGTGCTGCCTCTTTGTAAGGCCTAAAGTGGAACACATATGGGAAGGAACATGGGGAAAGAGTATGAGTAGGGACCAGGATTGAGGGAATTCAACTTGTACTTTGGGTGGGGTGGGACGTGGTACTAACCTTCTGTCCTTCCTTCTTCCTTCTCTTCCCTCCACCCACTTCTAGCACTTGAGCAGCCAAGAGGGTCCTATGGGGTGGGGTAGGGGGAGAGAAGGATTGACGAGGTCACCCATCACATCCCCTGATGGAGCAAGTAGCAGCAGCTAAACCTTGGCACAAAAAAATTGGCGGGAAAGAGGAATGAAAGGATTAGAATAGAAGGTCTCCATAGGAGTTCTTGACCTGAAGTCCAGGAATTTGTTGTTGTTTTAATATTTTGATAACTGTATTTAGTTGTAGTGCCCACATCTCCCTGAGTTCAAATCTGGCCTCAGATACTCACTAAGTTGTGTGACCCTGGGCAAGTCACTTAACCGTGTTTGCCTCAGTTTTCTCATCTGTAAAAGGAGATGGAGAAGGAAACACAAACCACCTCTTGTCTTTGCCAAGAAAATCCCAAATGGGATCATGAAGAGAGTCAGACGAAAATGAAAAACAACAACTTAGATATAATTGGTTTCCTTTGTAATCCTCTGTATTTTATTCTGTGCATTAACAAGAAAAAAACCTCACAATTCTGAGAAGGGGTCTACAGCTTCACCAAATTGCCCTGGGGTCTATGATACAGAAAAGATTAAGAGCCAACGCTCCAAATTAAATGCTGTAAAAGAATGGCAGAGGAGTGGAGGTGACTGGTGGAAAGTACTAGAGATCTTCTCTCCCTGCAGGGGGAGCTCCTGAATCAGGAGTGCCCCCCAAGGTGTGGGTGTCATTAGGATGGGGGTTGACTAGACCCCCCCAGCCAGCTACGCCCCCTCCTCAACCTCTCCCCCTAAAGCCACTCCGACCCTACACTTGTCTCTCCCCTTGTCCTTCCCTGCACTCTGCTAAATAAACAAACACAGCACTCAGGCAGCCCTGCTGGCAAGCTCCCCAACTTAGCAACCGCTCCTAGAATAAATAAACATGGGCTGACTGCACACTTGCACACACTCACTCGTTCATTCACTCACTCACTCCTGAGCAGCCTTCTGCTTCCTGGAACCAGGCGAAACCATAGGCTACTCCTGCAGGCATGGTGCCCCCACCCAGCCCCACTCTTCAAACAAACAGAAGGGCTCAAAGTATTTGCACTGCAATCTCAACACCGACTGAATCCCTCTCTTGTTCTGCCTGGCAGGCCCATTGGGCCTGGCACAGATCTTAGTGGGCCAAGACACAACACCTAGAGACCAAGCCACCAGCCAGGGGCCCTGCTCAGCGGTCCTCGAGAAGAGGTCTGCTCCAAGAGGGTCTGGAGCTGAGGGCTGGACAAGAGGATGAATCAGCCCTTCTCCCCGGGGCCAGACCTTTCAAAGGTTCCTTGCTGATTGGCACAGAAAGGTGCTAACCAGAACCCTGGGCAAACGATGGGAGCACCTGAAATCAAGTCTCATCTCTGCTACTGACCCCATATTTGATCATAGGCTGATCCCTTCACCAATTTGTAGGTCATTTTTCTCATCTGTACAATACAAGAATTTTAACTAGATAACCTTAGAAGTCTCTCACATTCTGATTCTATATTGTAGATAAAGAATTGCTCCTGACCTAAATTGTAGGTCACTACAATTTAGCTCACCAATCTAGGTCACTTTCCTGTCCTTCAGTTTCCCCATCTCTAGAATAGAGACAATTACCTTTTAACTAGCTCATGGGATTACTACCACTACTACAACTTACCAATACTAATACTACTAATACCACTACCACTACTACTACTACAATTACTTCTATCACTACTACTACTACTACTACTAGTATTATTACTTCTAACCACTACAACTACTAACACTACTTCTCCTACCACTGGTACTACTACCACTACTATTATTACTTTTACTTTACTACTATCACTACTGCTGCTGCTGCTGCTGCAACTACTATGATTACTACTTGTATTTCTACTACTACTACTACCACTGCAACCACCAACAACCTACTACTACTTCTACTTCTACTACTATGACCACTATGACCACCACCACCATCAACAACCTATTACTACTACTACTAGCTAGTTTTTATATAGCTCTTTAAGATTTACAAAATGGGGGCAGCTAGGTGGTGCAGTAGATAGAGCTCCTGGCCTTGGAATCAGGAGGACCAGAGTTCAAATCAGGCCTCAGACACTTGACACTTAACTAGTTGTGTGACCCTGGGCAAGTCACTTAACCCTGATTGCCTAGGTTAAAAAAAAAATTTACAAAATGTTTTATATGTATTCTCACAACAACTCTGAGACGCAAGTATATTATCATTCCCATCTTACAAACAAGAAAACTAAGAGGTCAAGTGACTTGCCAAGGGTCACATAGTTAATGTCTGGGGCAGATTTGAACTCACACTTTCTGACTTCAAGTTTAGTCTTCTATGGATGAATAAAATATAGTAATATGTGTAGGTATTTTAAAATGAAATTGCTCTGCAAAAATAATTTCTTGTTTTTAAAACTGTCATTACTTAGATTAGTTTGGTCTTAATACTTTCTAAAAATTTACCCATTCTCAAGATGTGCCTATTTTGGCATAGCAATAATAGCCAAGCAAAAGTTATTATTATTAGCATAGCAATAAAAGCCAAACAGGAAGCAAGGTGGCACAGTGGATAGAATACAGGGCCTGAAGTCAGAAAGACCTGAGTTCAAATATGACCTCAGATGCTTACTAGCTGTGTGACCCTGGGCAAGTCACTTAACCCTATTTGCCTGAGTTTCCTCATCTGTTAAAGGAATTGGAGAAAGAAATGGCAAACCACTCCAGTACTTTGCCAAGAAAACCTCAAATGGGGTCATGAAGAGTCAGACATGACTCAACAAAAACAAGAAGCTAAATACATACTGCCATATTAGTCAGGTACATGTTATTTTTATGAGTGTTAATACAATCACAAAAAACTAACAACAACCACAAAGGAAAAGTACAAAATGGGCCTGTGAATATTAAGGATCTATGACCAGTTACTTCATGCTTCCATGGGGGAAAGGTTATAGAATAATGAGTAGGAGAAAAAGTAAAAATTTTAGCTAAATTGAAAGAGGAAAATTATATAGGTGATACTGAGGAGATTTGCCTTTTTAAGGCAAAAAACTGCATCTAGGAAGGAAAAATTAAGGAACATTTGAAAGGAAATGACCTCCAGGTCTAGATTCTACTTGGCTTCTTTGACAGAAGGTTAAAGGAGAAAGAGTAGGATCAAAGTGGATCAAGAAAAATTAGAGAATGAAGGAATACTAAGGAATAGAGCAACTAGGTGGTGCTAGATAAGAGTATCAGGCCTGGAATCAGGAAGACTCATCTCTCTGAGTTCAAATCCAGTCTCAGACACTGACTAGCAGTGTAACCGTGGGCAAATCACTTAACCCTGATTGCCTCCAAAAAGAAAGAAGTCTTAACTTAACCCTGCCTCAATTTCCTCACCTGTAAAATGAGCCAGAGAAGGATATGACAAATTACTCCAGTGTCTTTGCCAAGAAAACCCCAAATGGGGTCCAGAAGAGTTGGACATAACTGAAAATGACAACAACAAATGAATAGGGACCTGAAGAGAAAGTCTCCAAAAGGAAATCTAGAATTGATGTCAGGAAAAACTAAGAAAAATTAAAGACAATTAAGGAAGACTAAGGAATAGGGATTGAAGAGAAAGACTAAAAAAGGCAATCCAAATTGATTGCTAAGAAAAACTTCCTAATAAATAGATTTGTCCAAAAATTAGAATGGGCTGCCTTAGGAAGTGATGGGTTCCCTGTGACTAGAGGTCTTCAAGCAGAGCCAGATAACTTCTTGTTTGGAAGAATATAATAGAGCATAGGCCCTGGAGTCAGGGGGACCAGAGTTCAAATCTAGCCTCAGACACTAGCTGTGTGACCCTGGGCAAGTCACTTAACCCCAATTACCTCAAAAGGAAGGAAGAAAGAAAAAAAAAGGAGTATAGGAGGGATGCCTTTTGGTTGTGGTCTGGACTAGATGGCTATGGAGGTCCCTTCCAACTCTAAAATTCTATGATTCTGTGAATTTAAAAGTCATAGATATTAATATCTATTATTAATAGCATATTTAAATCATAGCATATTTAAAGCTGAAAGCAACCCTAGAGATCATCTAGTTCAACCCCCTCACCTCAGAGATGAGCAAACTGAGGTCATTTAATCTGCCCAATCTAGGAATTTCCTCAACAACAATCCCTGACGGGGGATTATCCATTCTCTGCTTGAACAACTCCCCCACCCCCATTCCCCTGAAGAGGCCACTTATTCTATTTTCAAACTCTAATTGCCAAGAAACATTTCCTTATATCAGGACTTGTTTTTTATTAAGGATTTGCTGAATTCAATTAGATTGTATTGAATAGAACTGAATTGAGTTTAATTTTATTGACTTGTTCTGTTCTCTGGAGTGACAGAAGTCTAAGCCTTCCTCTATATATGACAGCCCTTTAAATATTTGAAATCAGCTATCATCTAATCCATGGTTCCCAATTCTTTTTTTGTCCCATGAACCACTTTCAACAACAATAAAAAATACGTTGTGAAATTCATGTTCAGTCATTTTTCAGTGATGTCCAACTCTTTGTGACCCCATTTGGGGTTTTCTTGGCAAAGATACTGGAGTGGTTTGCCATTTCCTTCTATAGATGAAGAACTGAGGCAAACATAGTTAAATGACTTGCCCAGAGTCACACATCTAGTAAGTATCTGAGGCCAGATTTAAACTCAGGAAGAGGAGTCTGCTTGACTCCAGGCCTGACACCACCTAGTTGTCTTATAATTGGCTGCTAAGTCAGAATTGGGAGTACATATAAAAGGCACTAACTGGTCAAGTCACCTCCTCCCTCTCCCTGGCTGCATTGTGGTAAGGAGTGAGGAGGGCTGTGGGCCCCCACCTCAGGCCCTCCCATATCCAGTTGCTGGGAAGCCATGAGGGCATGGTGTAGCTATCTTTCTGTCTCCATTATATCAATTTTTTCCCTTGCTCTTTGGCGAAGAAGTATTAGAGATACAATGGACTAGATTACAACCTTTATGAGCTCTTCCCAAAAGATTAGAAGAACACCAAGGTCCATGAACTTTAATCTATTCCAGAGTTTTTTGGTAGCTGAGACAGGTACACCTGTGCAACCTTGAAGAGTGACCTAACAGTGGGTCAAAGCCAAGACACCAGGCCCTGTGAGCAAGAGAACAATTTTGCTCTTTGGATATGCTATATTTAGAAGTGAACTTAGTGAGATGAATGTTTTGTAGTGTCAAACATTAAGTTAGAGTCTGCTCTCCTCAGGAACTGAGGTGGTGTGGGAGAGGGGAGGGCATGCTCCCTATTCTTGGGGTTGGGGATTGTACTTCTGTTCTCATTATGTATTTTCAGTGAATATCCCTTGGCAACAACTATTTGATGTTCATTGATTAATTGATATTGGGAATAGTGCACCAGAATGGAGGTTCAAGCCAGAAGCACTATAAAGATACCCCAATGTCTAGGGGTACCCCTAGAACCCTGAGGGGGAGAAATGTAGTTTTCCTCTAGGAATCCAACTTACCAGTTCAAGCAGGGGTTGGGATGAGGATTTTCAGTGTTTACAAGACTACAAAAGTGCTGAACAGAACAGAGTTGATGGCAGAATCCTGAAGCACTCATTAGAGACCCCCCTCCAAGCTGATGCACTATGAGAAAGATGTTGTATTGTATCTTTCCTAGGGAGTTTATGCCTAGTGTCCTCTCACTGCCCCTGAGTTTTCTGGACACCTGATCAGGTCTGGGTTATAGTCAACAAGAAATGTGTGGATTCAGGGTAAGGCACAGAGCCAGGGTGGGGAAAACCAGCACAGTGAATCAAGAGTCATATAAGTCATAGGCATGGTTTTGGGAAGCCATTGCTCAGATCAGAGCTGGAGTCCTGAGATCAGGAGACAGTCTGGAGAAGGAACAAATTCAAGTGCCAAAGATCGGTAGTAGGACAGGAGTGCAAGAAGGCAAACAGTAAAGTTTAATAATCTCAGGCATGGAGACTGAGTAAGAGGAATGGTGCACCAGCAGCTAGAAGGCTCTTGATACTGTGCCAAAGGCCGTCTGAGCCAGGGGGTCTCTAAGTGTTTCCTGCCAGGGCAAGAACCTATTTCAAAGTAGGGTGTGGGCAGGCACAAGCCCCTAGGTAGAGGAAAATGGGATGGGAATATACAGCAAGAATGTCATGTTGGGGCAGAAAGCAAGGCAGTTCCTGACAGCTACGCCCTGATTCTCCTGCTAGATCCCAGTGGGGACCAGGAATGTCTACAATGAGTGGCTCCAGGCTGTAATGATCTCAGAAATTTTCTGTGTTCCTCTACTGCTACCTGCCCCCCTTCCCTTGTCTGTGCGTGGCCTTGCCAGGCTTAGTGTGACATCTTTCTGCCTTCTCACTCTCTACTTGAGATTCACTTCCTATCATTCAAGGTTCATGTTTCTTGTTTCTTGGACTCACTCACCATTATAAACTTCAAGGGGGAGCCTCTTCAGCTCATCTCACATATCAAACCCTTCCTGGAATCCAGCTTTGGGATGATTTAAGGATAAGTGACTCAGACACATGTGGATTGAATTTCCCCCCAGCTATACTGTTGGCTAGAATGCAATTCATTTCTACTTAGAGAGCATTTATTAAGCTCCTACTATTTACAAGACATAGTCCTAGGCTGCTGGAGGTATATAAAGATAGAAAACAAACAGGTACACATGGGTTCTCTTGCAGACATCTTGATCCTGAAACAGGGAAACAGAGGTGGGTTGGTCACTTGTTTGAGTCTCAATTCCTGAGTTCCTAGGGCAAGGTCAGAAAGCCTTTGGAGGGCCAGCTGAGTGAATTCCCATGACTCCAGACAACAGAACAAAACTCCCAGGGGGACAGGTCTTCTAGATGTTAGTCATAAACCAGTGATAATGATGGTGTATGGGCCCAGGCCAAGACCTTTGCCCCTCACCCCAAAAAGAATTTGGATCCCATTTGTCTATGGCCCCAGAAAACCCTTACATGAACTTTTACCTGGTCAAGGAAGTCTAGCAGTCTCCTGAGATTATTATTATTCCAATCAACTGGCTCTTTCTTATCAGTCTAGGCCCTATCTCCCAGTTCTTTGTTACCTTAACTGAAGCCCAGCCCTCTATTGTGGCCTAATAGCCCTGGGTTATATTTCCCATTCTAGATCTTATCCAGACCCCATTCAACCTCTCAGATACTCCCATCAGGATTCTCCCAGGACCCTTCCCGCTCAGTCACCCCAGCTTCAAGATTCTCCTCCCAGCCCCTCCTCCAGTCACCGCAAACTACTTGGCCGTTTATAAGATGCATCCTGGCCTCCATTTAGGGGCTGAGACTTTCTCATGCTCACTCGTCCTGACAAGCATCACAAAAGTTCAGATTCCTTAAGAATTCCTGTATGGCTCATCTTTAATAAACCTTGTCTTTGGCTGAAAGAAAGCTTGGGTCAAATTCTTTTGGGCAAGATCCACGTGTCGTGATTTTGGGGTCCCAGCACCCCTAGTGTCTAAACCTCAATAATACGATGTCACTGAAAGAATAAGGCTGGCACAGAGGTGAAACTTAGCAACCAATTTCTGCTGCTTCTTTAGAAAAATGAAAAATACCTCCAGGCATTTAGACAAATGCTCAGATGCCCTTTTGAATAGTGCAAGAAGGACCAGTGACATGGGTAGACTTAGCCCAAGCAGCACCTGGCATCCACAAGAAATAATGGGGGGGGGGGGCAGTTGAAAAGGTAAGGAAATGAGAGAGCATTTTCAAAATAATGATGAAATATCTGGAGTTTAAACTGATACCAGTGCCTTTAGGTGCTTCACCCCCTTTAATTCCCCTAGGGCATATCAACAGTGATATCTGTTTAGCCAGTTCCCTGGAATTCTGTATGTCTTAAGTTTGTCCCCTTCACCATACTCCCCCAAATACATATATACACTAGTTTTGGTGACACACTTGGGATCATTCTCTATGCATTTCTCTGGTAGAAAGAAATGCTATTTGGGGGATTTGACACTGTGGGTATGTTGGGAGTAGGGTTAAGACTCAGAATCAGAAAGTTAGAAGGGATCTTAGAGGCTATTTAATCAAACCCATAGCTGAGCAAGAATCCCCTCAACAACATTCCCTACAAGTAGTCTTTTAGGACTTCTAGTGAGGGGATACCCACCATCTCCCAAGGCAATCCCATTCCACTTTCAGACAGCTACACGTGTTTGATTTTCTAACATAAAGCCTAACTTTGCCACCTTGTAACCTGCACCCATTGATCTTGGTTCTTCCCTCTGGAGTCAAGCAGAAAATGCTATTCCTTCTCCACATGACCACACTTCCTGAAGATAGCCATGACGTCCATCCACTTGGAGTCTTTTCTTCCCTAGGCTAAGCATCTCTACTACCTTCAGGCAGGCCTCATATAGCAGGTCCTAAGGCTTCACCACCATCCTGGCTGCCCTGTTCTGTGTGCCCCTCAACTCATCAATGCCCTTCCTAAAATGTGTTACCCAGAACTGAACACAAATACTCCAGACGCAATCTGACCAAGACAAAGTACAAGGGGACTATCTTTTACCTTTCTAATCTTGGACCTGCCTTTCTTAAGATGCAGTTCAAGATTACACTAGGTTTTTTGACTGCCCTCTCAGAGTGCTAGCACATATTGAGCCTGATATCCAATGAAACCCTCAGATCTTTTCCAGAGGAACTGCTATCTAGCCATACCTTGTAGTCTAGAAGTTGAGTTGTTTTTTTTTTTTTGTTTGTTTGTTTTTTGGTTAGGCAATGGGGTTAAGTGACTTGCCCAGGGTCACACAGCTAGTAAGTGTTATGTGTCTGAGGCTGGATTTGAACTCAGGTCCTACTGAATCCAGAGCCGGTGCTCTATCCACTGTACCACCTAGCTGCCCCAGAAGTTGAGTTTTGAACCTTTATATAAGACTTCATATTTATCCTTATTCAATTATATCTTTTTCAGCAAAGCAAGTAATTTCCTTTCAAAGAATCACTGCAAAAATAACTTTTATTGTTTTGATATCTTATTTAATTCTACTCAAGGTATTAGCCTCTCAGGATCTTATCTGAATCCTGACTCTGATCCAATAACGTATTAGCTCTTCCGCTCAGTTTTGTATCATTTACAAATTTGATAAACATGCCATCTATACCTTTATCCAAGTCAGTTGTTACTTGGAAGATCCTTCTGACACATTAATGATCACTTAAATCTTTGGTATAGTCTGAATCTAAGCACTCTATCCTAGTGTTGGGATGCGGAGAGAATGAATATAAGGCAGTTCATCTCTGAATTTCCTCCCCATCCAGAAAGCAAACTATACTCTAGTAGAAGAGTAAGGCTGCTCTTGGGGACACAGAAGTTTCCAACCTAGTAGGGCATCCTTTTTATAAATACATACACACAAGGAATGCAAAGAAATTCAGTAAGAAAACTGTCTATTACATAAAGAGGGACTCCAAAAACCAGGGAGGACCCCCAGAAAGGATAAGTTGGTGAACATAGGCATGCATAGAGTGAGGGACAGGTGTATGCCTGAGGGTGCTGAGCTTACCAATAGGAGTACAAAATTAAAATAGAGTACAAGACCAGGTGCCACAGGAATTAATTTGCTCTGCATTACTGTAGACAAGTCACTTAACCTTTCTGTGTCCCAGTTTTCTAAGCTGTTTAATGGGTTCCTCCTCATAAGAATTCTTCAAAGCCAAAGGCTTGCTAATCATTTTGTCAGGCATGTTGTAGAAAGGTTTCTTCTCAGGTATGAATTGCAGTCAATGACTTTTGAGGTCATCTTGAACTCTGAACTCCTTCTGGGATAAAGCAGACCCTGTATGCCTCAAGGGTCATTGTGATGGATTTGAAAAGGCTCTGAAAAGTAGAATACAAAAACCTTTGCCTTGTACTCAGGATGGGTGTTGAGTACAACACTTAGCATAGTGCCTGGGGCATAGGTACTTAATAAATGCTTATTGACTGACTACATAATAAGGTGTTATTATATTTTAATGTAACATGTAATAATACATGATTGATGTACCAGTATTAATAATGTTATATAATCATATGTAATATTAATAATAATTCTGACAATTACTGTGACAATGTGACTCACCCTGGCAAACGAGCAAACAATTGGCTGATTGCTTGCTCTTTAGAGAAAATTAAGCACATTCTGAGGCTATCTAATTAGCATAAGGTAAAGAAATCATTGTCATGCCATTGCTGGACTTGCCCTAAGTCTTGAGTCCTATTGTCAGTGAATGTTCAGCCTCCCATATTCATGTGCCAAGGGAAATTGAATCTCTGTCTGCATTTCCTCTTCTCTCCCTATCATCCTTCCCCCCCACATAAGACCACAGAGAAATCTCCCAAAGACTAGCCAATTTGCTTCCATGGGAAGTAAGGAAGAAGGTAAGAATGATAAGAGGTCTTTATCAGGTAGTGACTATGGCTCTCTCTACCGCTGGCATACTGGCATTTTTTCCGTGCTTAACCTAGAGGCTAAATTCCCTCAAAGGAAAGAAGGAAGAAAGGCAGGCAAGGAGGGAAGGCAGCAAGAAAGCCTTGAAATGGAATGCTGTGGCTTTAAGGACAAACAGGCACTAGAACAGCTGTCCTGCAGATGGGGAAGGGCATTTGGAACCTTGAGTTTCTATTTCTAGACAATCTTTGCCTTCACCCTACCCTAGGTCCCATGCTACATTATGGGGTTTTTGTGAGGTTTAGAAAAATAAACAGAATGTAATCATAACTATCTGAATGTGCTAAATTATGGAGAGAGACATAACAGATTAGCAGTGCAAATTAAGCCTGGTGGAAGATGGCCAGAGCACTAGTACTGGGAATTACCCGAGGAGCCCTTATTTTCTCTTTCCTTCTTTCTTCACTGAAATCGATGGGTTGGAATGGGAACTTGCGGCATCAGAATTACTCCAGTCCCTTCCACTGTTAAGACAAAATGTCCATAGAGAGCAAGATGTAAGGTTGGAGGACTATTCCTACTTCATAATTAGCCACTCCTTGGACTCAAAAACATCTTGAAGGGGTCATCTGGTCCATCCCCCTACATCCAAGCAAGAACCGAACTCATGCCAAGGAGAAAAATAATCCTTTCTATTTCAAAAGAAACACTATGGCCCTCCTTAGCATTTCTAGTCTGGGATTTAAACTATATTCTAGGACTTGGGTTCAAATCCCACCTTTGACACTATGACCTTGGACGAGTCACTTAATCTCCATGGGTCTCGGTTCCCTTATTTGTAAAATAAAGAGGTTGGATTATGTAGACTCTGAGGTCCCATACAGCTCTAGAACTGTGTTCCTCTGCCCTTCCTCGACTCTAAACTGAATGTCCCACAACCTTTTTCTCATGATTTGAGAGCTTGTTGTGTTAAGGAGTAGAAATGGTCAGGCTAAGCCATTGCCTATTAAGTGAGGTAACTGGGCCAGAGGTGGAGTGGAGGAGGGGAAGAGGGAACAAGGAAGCTGCAAGAGAAATTGAATACAGAGCAGGCCTGATATATTTTGGAATGCTGCTCTGGGCGCTGAGGAATAAAGGAAATTTAGACTGTTTCTTCTGCTGACTCTCTCTCTCTCTCTCTCTCACACACACACACACACACACACACACACACACACACACAC